>NC_142063.1:201766631-201934964 GCF_059756535.1 Pantherophis guttatus | reverse complement strand
CCTGCTAAGAGATGATGCCAACTTGACACCATATAAGCGATCAACTAGCCAACGCTTTATAAGCTGTTCCAATCAAAAATAATGAATAGCTCACAACCATGTTAAATCTGAAATGTCACAGAAAGGTAAAATATAATCAATTAAATAACCATTAAAATATACATATCATGAGCCATTCTAACACAGTGGTTAGAATGCAGTATTGCAGCTGACTCTGCCCTCTGCCAGGAGTTTGGTCCTCATCGGCTCAAGGTTGATTCAGGCTCCATCCTTCCAAGGTTATAAAATGAGAACCCAGATTGTTGGGGGCAATATGCTGACTCTATAAACTGCTTAGAGAGGGCTGTAAAGCACTATGAAGCAGTATAAAAGTCTACATGCTATTGCTATCATAATCATAATAAAACAATAAAATCAGAAATCAAACTAGCAGCAGCCGTAATAGTACTATGCTCCAAAGGTTCACCAGAGAAGAGTTGTCTTAGCTGCTCCCTTAAAGGTGACTGAAGACAACCCATCCAGAGGACATTCAGATTGGAAAGGCTGTAATGGTCAGTAGTTGAAGACAGAGGAGAGCAAAAATAGGACAAGGTCTACTAACTATCTCCAAGTGATTTGCATTGGACTCAAAAGATATTTTGCTCCCGATTATGTATTCATGGCAAAAATTAAAGCAATTTTTGTCTTAATTCAGCTTCTGAATTTCAGAAACTTTAAAAAGGAAGAAGGAATGGGTTATATTTTTTATTATTGCTGAAAGGACTGCAAACTCATTAGGTAAGCCAAGCTAAGCAAGTTGGACACAAGTCTAATGTTTGGTCCACTATTAGATAAGTGTTAGAATGTTAGGACTCTGATTGTGAACAAACCCAACTGCAAATGAAAGATCAGTTCCATCTAAAGGAACTGGTATCTAGCACTCTTCTGGAAACACACATGCAAAACTTCATGTTATATTGTAATAGATTCTATAGCTGTTTCTGTGATTTTGCTCATGCAAGAAAAATCATACGGGGTTTGGGGTTTTTTTGCTCATGCAAAAAAAACCCATAGGTATCTTTTCAATTTGGAAATTAAAAGTCTCAATCCAGTGCTCAGCCCAGCTATCTTGCAAATATGACTCGCAAACAGATGGTCAGTCACAGTGTCTGCTTCTCAATATAGCTAACAGAGAATCCAGTGTCTCCCAAGAGAATCTCTTCTTCTGCCCAAGGAATTTGGATCAACTAAAGGTTTCTTTGAAAATACTCCAGTGCAAGATGTTAAACGAACCCTTCTTTGAGAGCAATTACTTTCTGGGTGCAGAAAAGAATATTTCGTTCCAACCAGCGAGTTCTCACCCCCAAATTCTCTTGCAGCCAACGCTCCCCTCTAACACCAAATAACCCTTGGAATGTATCATATCTTCTGCTTGCATGTGGAAAATAAAGAAAAACTGGTGGTGGGGGGGAATATCACAGTAATAAGAAAATCTAAGGGAAAAATGGCAGAATGTGGTGGGTATCAAGGAAGACAATTGAGCTGGAGCTACAAGTTTTACATAATGAAGCTATTGCATCGAATTGTCATAAGACTCTCCTGTTCTCAGCTGTCTGACTTCAGGCCAAGAAATCCTGAAAATATGACCAGATTGATTCCCCATAGTCTATGCATTTCAGCTGCTTCATAATATTGTAGGCCAGGCCATCCCTAACAGTAAATGAAGGCCAAGTGTTACTCATTACATGCAATCCCTCCAACATGCTGACCTCTGAACTTCAAGATTACTCTGAGAAACATCCTCAGGAGTCTTAGTAAGAAAGTTCAGCAAAGATATCAGAAGTGTACTACAACTGTGAAAGTGACTTCTAGGTATTGCCAGGGTATGAGTTTTGCCAGTGAAAGGAGCAAGGGGGGAGGTAAACAGGATGGAAATATGTTCATGTAGGCACCATTTTCATAAATTTGTGTTCTGCCGAGTAGAGTAACATCTTCAGATTGGCTATCATGTCTTGGGAAAAGAAAGAGCCACCACTCATTGTTAGAACATGAAAAAAAAATCTTGCTTCACATCAGTAAGCTATGGAATTTATTTCCATAAAACATGGTGATGAACCTAGATGGGTTTTTGAAAGAATATGGCTATATGAAGGAATCCATTATAATGGTCATGTGCTGTTTTAGCAAAATCCTGAAGAAATCCAATGGTTCTCCAACCACTGCAGAAATGAATCACGTTTTCTTGCAAGGTTTTGAGGGATCTAGTTGGCCACTAAGGAAATAAAATGCTAAACTAGCTAGCCTATTGCTTAGATCCAGCCAGCTTTTCTTATGCTCAGAAGAACTTGAATTCAAAGGGTAATTGTATGAATTAATATATAGCGACTTTATGTATTCAACACATCCCATTGTTGAAACAGACATGCCTGTTAATCATGTGAATGTATGAATGTATGAAAATGCCTAATTCTGTTAGTGTTTTTTTATTTTTCAAAATAACAGCCCTGGTAATCCTTACTATAATACATGGCATGCCATGCTCATCATGAAAAATGCCCCGCTCAAGAACCATTTCGGTATAATGGTTGAGGCACCAGGCTAGAAACCAGGAGTCCATGAGTTTTAGTTCCATCTTAATCACAAAGCAAGCTGGGTGATCTTGGACCAATCACCCTCTCTCAGCTCTAGGAAGGAGGCAATGGCAAACCACTTCTGAAAACCCTTACCAAGAAACCTGCAGGGACTTGTTCAGCAATCTCCTGGAATCTGACAAAATTGAACAGAAGGGGGACCAGGAAATAACCCACTGGGAATACACTTTCAGGGATGCTATAATTCAAAACTAAGTACAGATAGACACAGGCTCCTTGTGGCCCAGCACAGTAAAACATTTTAACATCTTAAACAATTAACTGAAAATATTCCTGATACTCCACAGATATTCATCCAATTACATAGAATCGTTCATCACATAGATTCATCCTAAACTTAAGGACATTTCCCATTATTGCTGTTTAAACTTCTAATTTATTGTTCAAATGCTTAGTCCCAAAACCTATTTTTTCATTTCTTATCCGAAAGCAATATAGAGAGAAATACTATTTTCAAAATATTTATTTCTTTTAACATAATTACAAACGTACCAGAAGCCAACAGAATCTCATAGATTTATTTTCAAATAATTTTATATGATATTATCTTGTAAAGTTTTGTCATTTTCCTAGAATAGTATTTTAATATACACACGCACACACAAAAACATACACATGCATATATACATACTGTATGTAGACTTATAGGACAATTTTAAAATGTTAAATATGTTAATGTGATATTGACTTATATGCCAAAACTTTGAAATCTGATTGTCTGTGGTACTGGACATGGAGGGTGGTTAAAAGAATAAGAATGAAAAACTGGAAAACTGGCATTATTCCAGGTAGTAAGGACTGGCTTTTGGGAATGTGTTGCTTACCTGTCCTAGAAAAGACAATATTTTCCAGTAATCAAAGGATGAAGCAATAGGGCAAATATTTTATGAAGTTTTACAATAATATGTTGTATTTGATTACTGTACTATACAGTATTACATGATATTTTCTTTTATTTTATTTTAAGTGATCATGAGTTTAAGGTAGATTAGTTTCTTTTTCTTTTTTCCTCTTCATTCTTATTTTTTGAATTGTTGTATATATTGTATAAAGGATGTGGTGGCTCAGTGGCTAAGAAGCTGAGGTTGTCAATCGAAAGGTTGGGAGTTCAGCAGTTTGAATCCCTAGTGTCGCGTAATGGGGTGAGCTCCTGTTACTTGTTCCAGCTTCTGCCAACCTAGCAGTTTGAAAGCATGTAAAAAATGCAAGTAGAAAAATAGGGGCCACTTTTGGTGGGAAGGTAATTGTGTTTCATGCGCCTTTGGCATTTAGTCATGCCAGCCACATGACCATGGAGACATCTTCGGACAGCGCTGGCTCTTCGGTTTTGAAATGGAGACCCCCTAGTGTCAGGAACAACTTAGCACATATGTGCGAGGGGAACCTTTACCTTTTTATATATTATATTGTATTGTATTGTATTATATATTATTGTATATATTGATATGTTTTAAAATAAATAAAAAATTTAAGGGTACTTTTAAAAGTTCAAGATTTGTATTTCATAATTAACTTTTAGTTCCCCTTAAAATTAAGAACTCCAACATTACTTAATCACTTCATCCAATGTATCTGCTGATCCCATTAAGGGATTTTTGAATGAATTAAATGTTTGGTATTCCTATTCTCCCTCTCGTTCCATCAGAACTAACGTCAGTGTAGTTTGTATATTGTAGAAACTCAGCTAAGAAATTTTAAAAGATTTATATATATATATATAAAAAATCCTAATGTGGCTTTTGGGAATCATTGAAATCTGAAACACATCAACCAATGTTTGCAAGCAACTTGCTGGATCACTTCAGTAGTTGGCCATACTTAATGGCAACTCTCAGTCAAGGACTTATAAAAGACTTAACTTTCTGCTGCATTTTTGAGATGATTTTTCACAGAAAGGTCTTCACAAATGAATAATTAGGTTGCCTTCTGGTCTCTTTCTAACCAGTTGGATCAACAACTTCAAACCAGAAAATAGCTTAAGAACTAAGAATAATTTAAGAAGACATTAAGAATATCTTTGCTGGGTCAAGGTGAAACATAATAGGATGCCACAGATCAAGAAAAAAAACCTGAATTTTTAAACCTCTCCTTAATAGCTCTTTCACATAAATATATTTTTACAATTCCTTTATTTCCCATCCTATTAAACTACTGTTTATAATCTTATACATTGTCCAACACTATTAGAATTACTTTTCACCAAAGGTGAAGCTGATATGTGAGTGAGAGATACAGAACCATGAAGAAAATGTTGCCCATGGTTTGGCTGAAGTAGCTAAATTTTTACTCTCTAAAAGTCTACCAATATCAATCGGTAAAATCTGTAGACAGCCCGAACTGAAGATAATATAAAACAGCTTAGCAAAAAGCTTAAATATTTACATTTTTGTTCCACTGGATGTCAGGTTGATATTTTCTAACATTTTAAACATTATCTACCTGGCAGGATAACCAAATTGGAATTTAACCACAATAGAAAGCTCAGTGTTTATATATATATTAATAGCTTCCATTTATGAAATATGTGACTGAAATGCAGCTCGCTCCAAAACGTATGACCTTCTTCCACATACTTCTGACAGCCACTGACAGAGTATTTGCACATGGATGAATGATAGCTGAGGAGAGTCTGTCAGACCCAACTATCATATTCCCTTTATAATGAATTTGTTATAGTTATTATAAACTGCTGCAATGTTTCTCTTATACATATGGAAAAAAAACCCTGACAAGTTCAGTTTCTGATTTGGATATTCTAGTTTCACTAGTATAGAAAATTACATCGACTTTTCTGGATGTTCTAATCTGTCTGTCTGTCTGTCTGTCCATCCGTCCGTCCATACACCCATCCACCCACCCATCCATCCATCCACGCACCCATCCATCCATCCATCCATCCATCCATCCATCCATCCATCATCTAGCATCCATTTTGTGGCTTCAAGTCAGTGTTGACTTCTGGTGACCCCCTGGACTACTTCCTTCAGTTTTCTGGACAAGAAGTTTTTTTTTTCAAAAGTGCTTTGCCATTGCCTGTTTCCTAGGGCTGAGAAAGAAACTGGCCCAAGGTCACTTAAGGTGGGACTACAACTCATGGTCTTCCGCTTTCTAGCCTGATGCCTCAACCACTAATCAAACTGGCTCTTGTATCAAATTTACTCTGTCTGTACTGGAAATAGTACTGCAGAAAATTGCATGCAAAATTGTTTGGCGGATAAACAGCATCCAGAAAAGAAAATTCTTACGGAAATTAATTGGTGTCTGTGATATCAATATGGAAAGTGCCTTCAAAAGCACAGAGTAATATGCACCTCACTGAAAGCAGTGGTAGAGAGAGGCTGCTTCCTTATTTAAGGACACATGTAAACCTGCAGCCCATTGAAACAAATGCATCAGACAAACTGTCTGCATTGAAGTGCACATTTGATGTATATTTCCATATCCATTCAATATCTACTGGCGGACTGTAAAAAAAAAAGGCTATCGATTGTATATTCTGTTGAAATAAGTGAAAGTCTTTTATAAACTCACAACTCAACATACAAAATTATTCTGTACCTATTAATCGACCTTGGGGGTGGGGGGGTTCTCCCCATCCCCTAGGAATTCTTACTATCTTCATGCTTACACAGACTGGAAACTCATCCCTGTCAATCCTTTGAGTTAGGCCAGGTCAGGAAACCGACTCCACAATAAATACTGGAACTCTACTAATATAAACTACAATAAAAAATTCTTGAAAACTTGACAGCATTTTTCCTCTCCCTTTTATACCAATGAAAATCAAGGTAGCAGAATCTTGAGTTTCTTTCTAACATTTTCTTCCCTTCATGGGCTTAGTTCATATTTTGCCAACTGCCATCACATTCCTTCTCCAAAATCATTTCTGCAGTTCGCTAGCCTATACAGGTAGTCCTCGACTTACAACAGTTCATTTAGTGACCGTTCAAAGTTACAATGGCACTGAAAAACATGACTTATGACCATTTTTCACACTTACAATCATTGCAGCATACCCATAGTCACATGATCAAACTGGATGTTTGGCAACTGACTAATATTTGCAGTATCTTGGGGTCATGTGATCATCTTTTGTGACCTTCTGACAACAAATTCAACAGGGAAACCAGATTCACTTAACAATCATGTCACTAACTTTACAACTGCAGTGATTCACTTAACAACTGTGGCAAAAAAGGTCATAAAATGGGGCAAATCTCATTTAACAAATATCTCACTTAGCAACAGACCTTTTGGGCTCAATTGTGGAGATAAGTCGAGAACTACCTGTGCTTTAATTTTTAACATGAGGAAACAAACATATAGGAAATCCCCCAAACTTTTATAAAAGATATTACTTCATTGCTGAAGTAATGTGCTCTCCTATGCTTTCTGGCACACTGAAATTCATTTATCTATCTATCTATCTATCTATCTATCTATCTATCTATCTATCTATCTATCTATCTATCTATCTATCTATCATAACAATCCAGGGAACTAATGGATGCCCTGCTCATTAGGAGCAGCCATCTTGATAGCATTCACACCACTTGTCACTACCTTCTTTTGCATTTTGAACAGTTTTTTTTAAAATGTCCCTGAGCCCCCTTTCTACCTCCATTCCAATGCTACTTACTACCTGGAGGGTGGGGGGGAACCACTGTTCTCATCTGTACATGCAGCAGTTTAAGAGGATTAAGGGCATGCTAATCCAAATCAATGCAACACATATCAAGTAAGTTAAGTTCAGTATATCTACAAATCACCCAGGATACTCTGGGGAAATTATGGTGTCCTCCTCATCCCAAAATAAACAAGATTCTGGGACCACTAGCCATCTCCCATCCAGAGTTACATTTCTAGACTGTTATCTGCAAGACGGTCACAACACTGCTGTTTTGAACTGAAAGCTGATGAACCCCCCCCCCCAAAGCAATCACAGTATATTATTATAGTGTATGCTGACAGTTCACTATTGTCAATAGAGATATTGAAGATTTTCTCCAGCTAGGTGACTTTGGGCCTGTCACTCTCTCTCAGTCAAACCCTGCTTTCAGGGTTGTTGTTTTGGGGGAAATAGGAGGAGGAAGGAATATTAGGTATGTTTGCCGCCTTGAGTTATTTATAAAAAGAATAAAGGCAGGATACAAATAAATAATTTTTTTTATCATTTTGATGAAATGATAAAAGATAAAATTTAAAAAAATCAAAATCCCAATGCCCTGTCTTGGGGATCTGATGCCTATAAAAAAAGAAAAAAGCTCTTACTAGCAAGGAGGAAAAACCTAAGCAATGAGAGAACCTATTAAAAAAAAAAACAATTGGGGTGCGTGTGAAGGTATCATAAGAAAGTAGGCATCAGAATGAGGATTAACAACCTGCAGGACTATGGACAGCTCCAAGGCAGAGAACTTGCTCCAACCACTGTGAGAGCCAAATGGTAAATCACTTATTACCAAGCCAGGCCTCTCTTGGGGAAAACTCTGCCTTGAAATCTACTTTTCTGTTTGCTTGGAAGACAAGCTGGAAAAAAGATCAAGAAAAAAGGACACAGTGCTTGCTAACAAGATGGTTCCACTTCTAATGAATTAAGCTGCTGATCTTGGATCTATCCTATACCTGCCCTACTCCTATTGGATTTGGTCATTAAGAAATGAGAAGACCTGGCATAATCTAATATCACATGTTCAAAGCATAATTATGGGTCCCCTGCTTCTTAAGCTTCAGAATTCAGAATAGAGCTGGAAGGGACCTTGGAGGTCTTGTAGTCCAACTCTCTTGCTCAAGCAGGAGACTCTATACCATTTCAGACAAGTGGACAGACTCAACTCACTTGACAGTGCAATGATGGAAGCGATGCGAGGCAGAGGGGCATGGAGTGTGCTGTTCCATAGAGTGGCCGAGGGTTGGACACAACTGAATGGCTGACAACAAGGACAACACAATGATGACCTGTCCACTTTTATGACCTGTCATATAATTACTGTAAGATTACAGGTAATGTAAGCTATTAAAAGAACAGTCCTATTGTCCTACTCTGTGTGGATAGCCAGAGTAATTTCATGTACAAAACATGAACATTTTCCTCTTCTGTTCATGTAATATGGTAGATTGTAGGAAAGCTGGATTAAATGATCCTATTCCAATGTAGCTTCCACTCGGCTAATTTATGATCATCAAGAAAAATACCAGAGAGCAGAGAGCTCTCCAAATCTAGGAATAAATGTCCAGAATTCTCTTAATAGTTATGGTGGCTTGGGAACTCTGGAAACTGAAACCCATCAGTCTGGAGGTGTCTATAGAGATTCTCAGTCATCCAGGTCATAGTTGTCCTAAAGTGGTTTTTTCAAAGGTGGTTTTTTGTCTTTTGAAAACAATACAACTTTGGGACATTAATCTGGAGGTCATCCTTATTGAAGAAAACTGTTTTACACCAAAGTGGAAACCCATAAGAATGTTTGCATGGTGTGTGTGTGTGTGTGTGTGTGTTAATTCCTGTCCTTTCAGAAGGAAATTCCTGATCACCATGTTGTAAAATGACTACGTTTTAGATAAGGATGCCACCAACATTCCATGAAAAAGCTTTGCTTATATAGATCAAACCAAGACTTGTATTGGTCTTTCCAGCCTTAATCCAGTGTTCTGATTGGCAGCACCTTTCTTAAATGCTAATAGAGAGGGGCCATTCCCCAATTCTAAGGTTTTGAAGAAACCAAGACCCAGGCTTGGGATTTTCAGGACTTAAACATCATGTTCCATGAGCCAAACAATGCATTAAGATTAGGACTATCCAAAACCATCTGCTTGGATTACAGTTTACCTCTATTTCCTTTGACAAATATGAAGATGGACATAAAGCCAGTATAGATCTTAGACTTACTGGAAATGATCTCATTGATTTATGTGCAGTGACTGAGGGGTTATTTACAATGCAAATAATGATTAAGAGTTGTAATCCACTGTACTCTAAAAGCTCAAAGAAGCCAAAACTCTAAAGATTAGTTGCCTAACATTGAGTGCCATATTTGTATTTTTTATTTACAACACTGTTATGTTACTATCATTAGTGCTTTTTAATAAAGTTAATTAAATACCTAGAAATTGAATATTAAAACATGTAACTGGCAGAGGGATCCATCAGAACCTTTGTGATACATAGATCTTGCTAAAACCTTTATCCTATACAAAAACAATGACAGCCACTCTTATGTTATCAGTTTGCTGTACAGACATTAGATCCAGCAGAGGAAAAACTGATAGTATGAATACGCAAATAGCTATATGATATAATCAGCAATGAATTGGCTATTAGGCCTAATGCTGGATGTACGTCTGACAAGTAAAAAAATAGATATATAGTTCAGAAGTTAAATTCAGGGAATAATAGAGATGCTAAAAAAGAGAGAGATTTGGATGCTAAAAAAAAAAAACAGCTTGAGGCATTTTGCACAACTGCCTCTGAGCGCCGAAAGAAATACAGGCTCTATTATTATACATCATCATAATTATTGTTGCATATTTTATGTTACATATGTAATGCTCAAAAGAGCAAATTTCAACATAACAAAGGACGAGACCCTGCTTTAGTATCAAAGGGAGGGAATAGTGAAGACAGGCTCACCTCCACTGAAATTGGAATAAACTACATGAAATATAGACTTGACCTTGACTAGCCTGCTCATGTTTAAAATTATTAGCCTTGTCTACACTCATAGCATTTGCTAAGTTGGCTGATTTGGCTACATTTTTTGTTAATGTAGACCAGCTGTGTATATGCACCGAACGCAAACATACAATAAACAGATTTAGAATCCTGCTCGTAATATCATGACCAAATTGAGTGGCAAACAATAATCAACAAGGGGAAAAAGTGTGCATGAAGGAAAGAGAAAGAGTGAGAGAGTGAGAACAAATGCCAGAAAGATTGCATTCCAAGATCTTTTTTTTTTTTAAACTCTACTGGAAACCTTGGCACAAGAAAACTGGAAGAGATGTAATTTAGCTTCAATGAAAAAATGATGGAGAAACTCTTCCTGTTAGGTCTGGGGGTGAATGCCACTTGTGAAGATACCTCACCTAACAAATCACAAGGCGGGGAACTCATCCTGTTTCTCAAAAACCTAGCCCTGGTCAGGTTTCCCTGCTCTTATTTGTAATGCCCTTTGTAGGCGATAATAGGAAACCAAGAGTTTAAAACTCAGACCAGGTTTTCAGCTGGGGAAGAATCCAAAGATGTTCATTGGGAAAAAGAAGAAAGCCAGATGGCACATGCTAGGAAAGACTTATGCTAAGTAGGTTAATAGGAAAGGAAAGCGGGGGGAGGAATGGTGGACGGTTTCATTATTGGCAAATGAACTTAAAGGGATACTTGCCCCTAGAGTGGACTTAAATATCTGTATCTTGATCTAGGCACAAATACATATTGCGAGTTTTATTGGCTGTTGAATATATTAAAAATGCAGTTGCTCAAGTTATTGCCAGAAAAAGGGCTGAGGCTAAGATATTAATGATGAACACGACCTTCAGTATCACTAACATTTGTTTCCCGTTTTGTATCCTCCCTCACCGACCCCAACCCACCTGCCTTAAGATGTTATTGATATTGCCAATGCAGCTGTACTGGAAAGATTTGTTTCTATAACGGAATGTTTATACAGGTAGTCTTTGACTTACAACCATTCATTTTCATGACCATTCAAAGATATGACACTGAAAAAAGGGACTTAAAACCAGTCTTCACACTTACAACAATGGCAGAATCCCCATAGACATGTGATCAAAATTCGGGCACTTGACAACTGGCCTATGAATGCAGTGTCCCAGGGTCATGTGTGACATTCCCAGCTGGCTTCCGGCAAGCAAACCAAATGGGAGAAGCCATATTCACTTAGTAACTATGTGATTCATTTAACAAGTGTAGCAAAAAGGTAAAATTGAGCACAACTAACTTAGCCTTGCTTAGCAATGGAATCCAGGTCCCAACTGTGGTCATAAATTGAGGACTACCTGCACAGTTTCCCAATTTGTCATGCTAATCTATTTGTTGGAATTGTTAGGAATTGGAACAAGAAAAAGAAGGCCAGGATAAGATGTAAATGTGATATTTTACAATGAGGTTATAGACACACACATGCAAGATTGATGATCAAACACCATTTTTTAAAAAAATAGAAGAAATCTATGAAAAAATACAGTCTGTTCACTTGATTAAAATAAAGTTTGAATGAAAAATAATTTATTTCCGTGTCAAAAGCTACCAAAAATCATGGAGGCATCTGAACCAACATCTTCCAACCAGTAGCATTGATGGGCTGGATAAAAATTCACATCTCCTCCTGCCATCCTGACCAGTGAGTAAGGTTATATGTTAACAGTACTTCATTTACATAGACAATCTAAAGCTGTTTGGAAAAACATCATCTGAAATAGAATTGCTGCTCCACACTGTTCAAATATACAGCCAAGATATTGCAATGGAGTTTGGACTGGACAAATGTGCCACCCTCACCATAAATAGGAGGGAAATGGTGAAAACTGAAGGAGTCAAGATACCTTATAAAATAACATCAAGAGTCTGAATGAAGACAATCACTACAAATACCTGGGCATCCATCAAGCTGACAACATCAAACACACTGAAGTCAAAAAGAAAGTAAGAAATGAAAACATCATTAAAGTGAATAAAAATCATAAATTTCAGAGTCAATGGAGAAAAGACAATTAATACTTGGGCAAATCCAGGCATTAGACACACAGCTGGAACAGTGGACTGGACTCAAGCAAAACTAAAAGCTTTGGGTAGTGTGTTAACACAATAAGATTAGCAATGATCTTAGAACAGCGGTGTCAAACTTGTGGCCCATGGGCTGGATGCATCACGTGCTGGCCATGCTCACTCCTGGTTTAGTGAAGGGGAAAAAGTTGTGATATGTCACATGATGACAATGTGACTAGTGGTGGGTTGCTCCTGGTTTGGCCCGGTTCAGGCGAGCCGGTAGTGGTGATGATGTGACGTCAGCGAACCGGTTCTCTATGACTGTGAGCTGGGCCCTCCCGCTTGCCCCCGCATTATACCTATCTTTATTTGTCGCTTTTTAGCCCAGCTGATAGGCGCAGCAGAGTGGATTGCTGCACCTCAGCTGGACTGAAATCTAATGCACTTGTGCGGCGCGCACGTTCAGCGCGTGCGTGAGCAAAGTGAGCATGTCTGTGGCGAAGCGCGTGCGTGAAGAGAACCAGTGGTAACACCAGTTGGAACCCACCACTGAATGTGACGCTGTGAGTTTGACACCCCTGCCTTAGAAGAAGCCATTGTTGCTGTTAGTCTTTCACACATGGCTTCTCCATTTTGGCTTTCTTTTTGTAAAATGATAACATGATGTAATATGTCATGTGTTGTTCATATGAGGTTGTATTCACCTATTTTTAAGAACTGCTAAGGACCAGATGATTTTTACTATGTCCTGATACATAAAACCATAGAACTCAAAGTGGGTATACTATACTTAGTTTTTCACGACTCTGTCTGTGTGTGTATGTGTGTGTGCGTGTGCATACATACATATACATATGTATGTACATATATGTATGTATACATATATATACAGAGAGAGAGAGAGAGAGAGAGAGGGATTACTATATATAGTAGACCTGAAGACAGAAAAATAGAACAGACAAAAACTGGAGAAAAATTACAAAATACAAAGATCTGCAAATAAACTTGAACAACTCTGGCAAAAGAAAGCAGAGGTAATATCAATATTAACAGGCACCTCGGGTGCAATCCCAAAAATATCTGGAGCACCACTTGAACACCATCAGCATTGACAAAATCAGCGTCAGTCATTTGCAAAAGGCAGGTTCACTTGGAACACCTTGCATCCTGTGATGATACATTTAATACCATCAAAGAACAACACCTGCCTATCCTTGATCCTTAAGAAGGACTCATTAGGTGGATACCAATGCCAAATCCAGTCTAAACATCTGGCTGACTGTGCCAACCATAATATATTTAATATATTTGCTGCCTGACTCCCAATGACTTTAGGCAATTATTGCAGCCCAGCTGTTTGCCTAGGATGGATATTTCTTTTCTGATTTTACATATGAAAATAAAAGAATAAGAGAGGATAAGATAATAGCACCAGTTGGGACAGAGGAGATCTGATACAGCTCAGTGATTTATAAAACTGCAACTCTAGAAATCCCTCTCATGTAGAGTTTCACCTCTCATGTAATCTTGTTGCATGTCATTAGGCAAGTCTCTTAGTGGCATTCTTCCCCCGTTCCATCTGAAATACTGGAATAACTAGCAATAAAGATCCATTTTTAAAGACTGTTGGAAGAATTATAATGCATACTTCATATCAAACACATGATATGAAGTATGAATCTTTATTAATAATAATCTATTAATAGTTTGGATAACAGGATAGAAATGATTTTTCAAATAATTACTATTATTTTTATTAATTTATACTCTTCCATTTGTGCAAGAAAATTGGGCAGTATACAGATTTATTTCTTTTCCTCTCCATTCCTACAGCATCCTTGCGAAGTAGATCAGGTTGTGAGCCAGTAAATAGTGGAAGATTTCCACTTGGCTAAATGTTGATTTGAAGCTAGATCTCTAATCTGAGAGTAATCACTATACTGTACTATCACTGTTGCTAATGCTGGTCTCCTGATCTAGTAATGCCTGTTTTATCAGATTAAATAATTTGCTGTTATGAATAAAAGTGTTCCTTGCCAGTTGTTAGTAAAAACAAAATGATACTTTTCCTAGTTAATAGGGAAGCAGTGTTATCTATTCAGGGCTTAAACAAACCAGAGACTTTATTCTCTGACTGTTTCTATTGTTACCTAGAAATAAGAATTGTAAAACAATTTTTGTGTTGGTCTTGCCTCTTCATGGTAGCCCACCATCAGTTCAAAGGACATCAGGAGAGATTGTAGGGGGTTCCCATACAGCTAGTCCTCAATTTATGACCACAATTGAGCCCAAAATTTATGTTGTAAGATATTTGTTAAGTGAGTTTTGACCAATTTTACGACATTTCTTGCCACAGTTGTTAAGGTAATCATTGCAGTTGTTAAGTTAGTAACTCAGTTGTTAAGTGAATCTGGCTTCCCCATTGACCTTGTTTGTCCGAAGTTTGGAAAAGGTGATCACATGACCTTAGGACACTACACCTGTCATAAATATGAACCAGTTGCCAAGCACCGGAATTTTGATTATGTGACCATGGGGATGCTGCAATGGTTGTAAGTGTGAAAAAATGGTCATATGTCACTTTTTCTAGTGCCGTTGTAACGTTGAGCAGTCACTAAATGAACTATTGCAAGTTGAGACACAAAGAAGTTTGCTTAAAACTAACTTTCTGCACCTGGCTTCCAGACGTACAACTCTATTTTCTCTAAACTTAATTCACACTGTCTCCCACCACTAAACATTTAGATTCCTCCCCCCCCCCCCGAAAAAAAAATCTGATGCCAGTGTAAGAATTAATTTTGGAAGGGAGGCAGGGAAGATCCTTTTTAAATATCTGGAGTCTGGATTTGCCTGTTGCCTACCTTGTCAAACTCCAAACGTGCCAAAAATGTGACCCAAACAAACCAACAAGAGCAAAACATGGGTGGGAACTAACACCCACCCCCACCCCCACCCCCGACCCTCAAAAGTAATGGATTCATTTTAATCTGAAGCTAGCAGCTAAGAGGCACAGGCAAATGTTATATAATTCATTGCATGCTTCCACTGTTTGTATATGAAGATCAAAGGTAATGAAATATTCTTGTAATATAAGAAGCATAAACCCCTCCCCAATATGACCTAAAGACTGCAATATCATTTCATTTTAAACTGTTCTTATTTTAAGAGGGATACCCCATTGTCTAACATCTTAACATGTTTCTGCAGTTTTCTCTTTCTGTTCCTGCCTGTTTAAACCACCAAGGTAAGAGAAATTTCTATCACGTAATGCAAACTCCCAATTGTTTTGGAGAGAGAACGAGAGAAGCACATCTTTTAACAATTTATGCATCTGTAAAATGGAAACCTGCATGTACGCAGAGAAATCAGTAATAAAACCCCAGTGGTTAGCCACAGTACTTAATTTTATGAGTTAGGATTTTTTTTCTTCTTTTTTTCTGTTTTTAAGTAAAAGCATGAATGCTTGAAGAATTCCACATTCCTCAAATCCTGCTTTTCATTTGGGGCTGACAGGCAAAGTTCAGAACACATCATTATGGGAGTTCACAGTCACTGCTAAAGGTAACACTCATATTACAAATGAATTAATAGAAAACACTTACCTTCCCTACTAGCTTGCCTTTCCTGTTCATGCAAAGGTAAAAGTCTGTCTCTCTCCCTTTGATCCGGACTTGACTGCCAAATGTGTCTGTTTCCACTAGAAGCTGGGCTTGTAAAGGAAGAGGAAGAAGAAGGAAAAAAGAAAAAAGGGGGAAAAATTACAAGCATTTACCAGACTGGTCACAGAGTGAATGAAGAAGACGACTTCTTATATGTTCTCCAATTCAGAGACAGAGTATCATTGCTATATGACTGGAGGCATGCAGTACAAAACGAGCACACCAGCTTTCATAAATGATCCATTATATATCATAAGGAAAACTCACATGGGGTACATAATTGGGTTGTTTTTTTGGACAAAAAGACAGGCTGACAACTCTGATCAAAAGAATACCATAGAAATGAGAACAGCATTAGTTTCACACAAAAAAACAACAACCCCATTTTCTTTTAAATTTCAGGGGGCATCCGGATGTTACTGATTCCAGATTGTACTTTATATCACAAAGCCAATCCCCCTCCCCCATTCAATCCAATCCAGGTAAATCAAGAAAACGGGGGGTGGGGGGGGAGAGTGCAGGGAGGTGAGTTACTACAACTACTTTTCTACTGCTACTTTGTGTGGGAGCAAATAAAGCATTAGATTAGTAAGAAGATGGTCCTGTCACCTGTTTCAAATGGCATCGTGAGATGGGACAATAACTGCTGGCAAGAACTGGCATCTCAAATGGTGCAGCAAATCTTTTGAAAGGAAGTCAGGGCTTCCCATCACTCCCCTCCTTGTCAACTGTCTCAGAATGGCACTATCACCAAATAAAGCCAAGATGAGATTCCTCAAAAGATATTGTCCAAGAAAGTTCCTGAGATTATTTTCTTACTTCCCAGCTGCACTAGAAAAAAAGATGTCTGCTTGACTAATGTACTCTGAAAATTCTCCATATTAGGTTTTCCCTGCCCACACATTATCCTAATACACCAAAGATGGAACATACATTCCTTGAGTGTCTTTAATACCCATTTTATTATTTCTTTCAAAACAAATGGGTCCATGTTTTATCATGCACTGAAATTCATGCATTAAAACAACAGGGGGCAGCTCATCATTGTGGTCTCAAAAGTAAAAGGAATATGATACCAATTGCAGCTCACAATAGTAGAGCTCATGCCCAAACAGAGTGTGGCATGTGACATCTATGGGAAAATAATACATTGTACGATGTTCCAGCCACCCAAACCTGTCTTCTTTCAGTTTATTCCATTAATTTCTCTTTTTTGCACCTCTTCCCACCAAAATATGAGGCAGCCTTTGAAGCCACTGAGCAAGATTCAGGCCTTTTTAGGTTTTCTACTTTTCCTTAAGAGTTCTACTTTTCCTTAAGATTCACACACACACACACTTTTTACAAATCTTGACTTGTCTCTGAGCTTGTTTATAACTCCATCTTGTTTATGCAGAACACAATTTTAGCAATGGGAAGATCCATCTTTGGAAAACGAGTCTGCTAACCTCATGAAGATCTTTCTGGACGTTTTAGAATAATCTTTCTATAGTTTCAAAAGAGCATTTGTGGTGGTGGAAACAAATAAGGGCAAGTAATAAAAATTGCCAGGTATGTTCTTAATTTAAGTCCGTCAATCTATGCTGCAGATTTAGAATAAATAAGTTAACCTCGTCTGACCAAACCAAACTCAAACCCTAAATTAAAGTTGATCAAAGACGAAACACAGGGCAATTTATTCACATCATGGTTCTAAGCCCAAAGCAGGCCACCTTGACTGCAGAGAAGTGTAGTGAGCCAAGTTCCAGGAACCAGGCTCAGCAGTTTCACAGAGAGCCATGAACAGATGCTTTGGAAAAGAGATAGCAGGTGTTCCTTGGTTTAAAAAAAAATGCCTGCGAGGAAGATGTTAGCAGAGATGGTAAGAAAGACCCATAAGGAACAGGGAAACAGCTTTGCCAAAGAGTTGTGAGAAAGAGCTCTTTCTGGGATCCAAGAGAGCTGCTGCCAGTCAAAACAGATAACACTGGGCAGGGAAAGCCAATGGATTAACCCAGTGTGAGGAAAATTTGCCTGTTGGCCAGCATAACTGTACGTTAACTTTGCTGCTTCTGTCTGCCAGTGTTGCTGCAGTTATAGGTCAAATGCTCAGGGAATTCAATCCTTCAACTTTTTTTTTTTTTTTTTTGCTGTGTATAATGTTGACTGTCAGATAAAAACAATTTTTGGCAAACTCTGTCCTGTAGATTCAATAACAAATCCTAATGATAAAAAGATTGCCTACCTCACATCCTCCATTCTCTGGAGCCAAATTGTCAATTTCAATCATGTTAAAGCAAATGCCTCAGCCTCTTTTAAAATGCATGTGTACCTCTCCACTCCAAAATACTCCAAGGAAAGCTGGGCAGTTTCAAAACTACAAGATACATCACCTCACTCTTAAAGTAAAACAAGTATGAGTAATACCCAGGCTGATTTTAATTTGAAAAGTATCACCTTAAAAAGATGTCAGTTCCCTGCTGTGAAAATCAAAACCATCTGGATGGCGTGATTTCCAATAATTAATGTAGCTCTCCTTTGACACGGTGACTAATTAAAATATGATACCCCCTGTTTTTTTTCCAAGTACCACATTTGAATTACAATTACAATAAAGCGCCAATAAAATAATGGGAATAACTTTGGAAGAAATGAAACATACACTTTTTTGCTTTTTTGACTTGGCAAGGAATAATATAGATAAAGCTTTATGCTAGCAAGAATTAAACAAGGCAAAAGTGAAGTAGGTAACCTTTCTGGAAAAGCACAAGGAACAACTTCCAAACGTATCAAAACAAGAAGCAGTTGCCTCCAAGAAACAGGTTTGAAATGCACACAATTCAGAAACAACATACTGGAATGGACAAGAACACACCTATTACGAAAGAACTTCATCTCAGTTTAATCAACCACAAGTGATTCTTGAAAGCCTTATTCTCAGAGATCTCCAGAAGTTGTCGCTGTATTGTCATTTTTAATGAGACACAGGGGGACAGAATGAAATACCCATTTTAAACTTAACACCAGTTGATGATTTTATCCCCACAAAACAAAATGAAATTTATTTTATAAACTCACAACATTTTACAACAGGGCCGCTGGTATCCTAGTCAAAGCCCCAATGGGACTCCTTGCCTTGAAAAAAGGTTACCCTCCTCTAATGCAAAGATCATAATGTGAATTTGAAATGAGGCAAATGGAATTAGCCCATTTTAGAGGCTGTGAATCCAGTTCTGGGACAGATAAATTAGCCAATTAGATAATGGGGTACACTAAAGAAGGAAGTCCAAATTTCATTTATCATTGCTGTTCATATACCAATCATGAATATTTTTTGTCCTGTTGGAGTGCCAGCACCAATTGGCGCACTGCAGCCAAATTTCTTAAATTTGTATAAATTTGCATAAACAAATGAATAAGCCTGTACATGCTAGTGCCCTCCTACAGTTTTTCAACTTTTTAAAAAAGTCTTTATGGTAGAATACAGGTAGTCCTCATTCTATGACCACAATTGAGCCCAAAATTTCTGTTGCTAAGCGAGACATTTGTTAAGTGAGTTTTGCCCCATTTTACGACCTTTCTTGCCACAGTTGTTAAGTGAATCCCTGCAGTTGTTAAATTAGTAACATAGTTGTAAAGTGAATCTGGCTTCCCCATTGACTTTGCTTGTCAGAAAGTTACAAAAGGCGATCACACAACCCCGGGACACTGCAACCGTCATAAATATGAGTCAATTACCAAGCATCTGAATTTTGGACACGTGACCATGGGGATGCTGCAACAATCGTAAGTGTAAAAAATGGTCATAAGTCACTTTTTTCAGCGCTGTTGGTAACTTTGAACTATCTCGAAACGAACTGTTGTAAGTCAAGGACTATCTGTAATATTTCTTTAAGCAGCATCATATTTTCCATGAATTACCAAATGACGCATGTTTGTGAGATGGATATATAAATTTGCTTGATTGAAAGACACAGAGAAATAGATAAATACCGCTACAAGAGTGAGAATTACATATTATACTACAGAAACAAATATTACTGAAAATCTATAGATCTGACTTCTTTGCAGAATGGGAGGGGTATTTGCATGAGAGAAGGGGTGAAAAGGAAAGAGTACTTAACTACTGCAGCACAACTTCCAATCCTAGCTAAACTTAATCCCCAGGATACCTGGGCCCACATTTGCAAAATAAACATAGGCTGGAACTCAAAAGAATAAAAGTCTCAAGAGGAAGGAATTTCAGAGGAAAAAAATAGCAGGCAAGGGAAACATTATGCACATATATCCTTCTCCCAAATCAACCTCTTCTGAATCAAATGTAATGTATAGCCCACCATGAGATTTGTCTCTTGAGGAAAAAACCAACTGCAATGCACTCCTTCCATTAGCTAATTCAAGATTAGTGCCAACAGACTTGTAAGCAAATTCAATCACTGAGAAACAAACAAATGTATAATTCTTTTTATCTACACGGCATAAGCAACCACAATTTCAGATGCAGGTCCAGATAAACAGTCCCTACATCTTTCAACTGTGAAAATATTCAAAAAGAGTTTATTGTAAACAAATAATATATCACCACATGTGTAATGTACATATGTACCGTAAATGGTTGTGGCTGGATGGATTTAAGAGGTCCTTAGAAAGACAGAGGTGAGAAGTCTAAAAAACAGAAGTATATGGATATGGCGGAAGCAAGGATGATTTCCAAGGATAGAAAGATATGGAGAGGAATAGTGGATGGTGTTAGTGTAAACAAGATTTAGCCAAATTTCCTTCTCTTGTCTCCTGCATTTACTCTTTTTTGCTCTTATTGTTTCTGACTCCTTTTAAAGTTTATATCTAAAAATTTGGGTGCAGCAATTTGAGAATCCCTGGCAAAATAAATAGTTTCCTAAAGTATGCTGAATCTTATTGGAAATTTCCACAAGGATCTATTAATTTGCTTCTCCTGCAGCGTCTCAAACTGTATCTGGAGGGATCTCTTCTGAGGAGCATGGGGGCATGTGAAGGAATGGAAAGGCAACATAGTCTATTTTATGAATGAAAATTCTGTTCTCTTCATTTGGGATACAAACCAACTCTACCTGCAAAGAGAAATTGTCACTCAGTACCATTCAGAGGATCAGGTGAGCATAACTTGTGGAACTTGAATATTTCCTTTTCTGAAAATGATTTTGCAGAATTTTTAGCTGGCTTTATAAAACAAGTATAAATATATGATCTTGTTTTCTTTTAATTCAAATGCCTGTCCTATAAATAAAACTGTCTGCAGTATATTTACAAGTAGGTGAAAGGACAAATTATCTTGCTTTGATCACATAATACTTTTGGGTTAGTCTTGATGGCATTCATTAATAGTTTATTTCACTACAAGATAAAAAAAAACCCACCCTCAATTACATGGACGCCTAGGCTTTTTGGGAACAATAGAAATGTGGTTTTAACACTGCCCTCTTCCAGGATTAATTAATTAATTAATTTTATCCAAGAAGTCCTTGAATTTCCAGGTAAGCTCTCACCCTACTAAGGAAAGATCCCCCCTCATGCAGATGCTTAGAAATCACTGAATCCCAATAGAATTTTCTTGCTCAAAAATAATGTAAAAAACTCAGCCACTTCGGATATTTTTGGTGCATTAGGAAACAAGCCATACATTTCTATAAAGGGATCCTTTCTCTGCATAATATATGAAAATGTGTGAAGCAACTCTTAAAATACCCGAAATAGTATTTTCAGCCACAGCTCACATTTAGAACCCCAATTTGAAAGCTGCCATACATGATAGAAGGAGCCTATAAATAGTAAATATTATAAATAGTATGATTATATAAATCATATTCATCATTTTCCCTTTCCCCTTATTCTAGTGCATAGGGGATGTTGAAGCAGGAATTACTAAGGATGGGGCAGGGGGAGCGAGTATCTTCTCCACAATTTCTCATCTTGAGTTACAAAGCTGTGAATAACGCAATAAAAAGAAAGCAATGAAAATGATCTGTAAGAAAAATCTTGGATATGGGGTTAATATTTCCAATCTTTTCCCATATTTAATCATAAATAAATACTCTGTTCATTTTTTTCAAAGAGGGCTTAATATTCTCTTTCAGAGGAGGGTCTTGCCCTCAAGTCATTGGTACAGTCCACATTCCGCACTGAGATATGCTCAAAATAAGGGAAATTAATATTTTCAAAGGAGTAAGGAGGATAGGTTCAGCTGGTAAATCAAGGTTGACAAAGTGGCACAGTGGTGGGTTGCTCCCGGTTTGGTCCGGTTCTTACGAACCGGTAGTAACGTCAGCGGGAGGCTCCGCCCACCCACCCAGACGTCATCATGAACGATCTTGCGCATGCACAGAAACTTCTGCACGTGCGCTCCTGTTGCGAACCAGTAGTGGAGGTAAGTAGAACCCACCCCTGAAGTGGCACTCATGTAAAAATATCCTCATTTACACTACAGCTGGCTTCTGTTTCTCTCTCTGCTTTTTGAATCTACTTTAAGAATTAAAATAATCTAGCAGCCCACCATGGAGAAGAGATAAGAACAGAAATAGAGAGGGCCAAAATCAAACAATGATTTCCTTGATCATGTCCAAGAAGAATGGTCCTTTGCAGATGAAATATGCTGTAGCAGTTGTGTAACTTTCCTATACCATTATTGTTATTTCCTACACCATTGGACGATGTTGGAGAGAGATCCTCATGGAAAATATCTATCTATATTTCCGCTAGCAATAGCAATAGCATTTAGGCTTCTATATTGCCCCATAGCACTTTGCAGTGCTCTCTGGGTGGGTGACATTATTTACATATTGCCCCCAACAATCTCAGTCCTCATTTTACTAACCTCAGAAGTATAGAAGGCTGAGTCAACCTTGAGCCCCGTCAGGATTGAACTCCAGGCTAGGGTCAGAGTTAGCCTGCAATATTGTACTTTAACCACTGTGCCACCAGGGTTCTCCCTAAGAATCCATACCAACTTGATGGCAATTAATTCTGCTCCCGTCCAATAGTGACTTCATTCTGCCTTTCCTCCAGGAGTTCAAGGTAAAGCACATGATACTCGCCTCTCCAATATCTCCCACAACAACAACCCTGTGGGTTAGGATGAACCAACACACACACACACAGACAGACACAAAGATCCTCCCTCCCTTAACAAAAATCATCATTCAGAATCAGTTAGGAAGCAGTTTCCCCCGCCTAATAACATCTGTATGAAACCACTCTGCAAGTACTTTTGCCAAGTATGTTTAATGACTAGAATCAGACATCCACATGGGTAGATTTTAAATGGCTTTTATGGACTAAAGCTGAATAAAAATAATAAAATTGTTTTATTGGCTCAAAAATTATTCCAGATTTATAAATGGGATCACAAACATTCATTAGGCACAATTGTCCAATATATATATATTGCATTTCCCCCTTATAAAATGGTTAATCAAAGACCTCTATAAAAGTCCCTATACAGAAAATCCAGCATTATTTTCATATTGCTTTTCTCTCCAATGTGATCACTGGTTATTAAAAAAACAGGGCGTCCCAACCTCTATTATTTTATAAATGGCTAAATAGTGTGCATATTCAATGGATTTTTATGAGTTTCCATTTTGAGGGGAAGTCCCATTTACTAAAATAACTTTCAGCTTGCACTTGAAACCAAATCTAATGTCTGCTTGAATGAAGTGTGGAGAAAACAAAACAATTGGCAGTGAACAAGGGACAGAAGGAAGTTGCATGGTTTTATTTATAACCAATTTTATATACTCATTCCTAAAGAAGACCCATTTTCCCCCCATCCCCAAAAAAGATTTTCCTGTTGGCTTATAAAAATGCAGGTGATAACTACATCAATATATTTCAAAACATGATGGCAAAATTGTTGTAAGCGGATTTGAATAAATCAAAGTAAGTAACTAACAGAGGCTCTGCCTATTTTGTGTCTGTTTCTATGATTATCATTTGTTCTGGAGTTTGTTCATGCAGAGCACAGACTTTAACCATGTTCCATTAGGCTGTCATTTGAACATCTGATACATGTTGACTAGAGAGGCAGACTCTTTAGGAAGCAGTCTGAGCCACATTAAGGATACTCAGCCAGCCAGTCAATCTGTGCTTCAGAGGATTGGGCAGGAAGTCATGTAGGTTTAGAGTCCAGCAGAATCTCTGCTCATCACCTATCCTTTTTATTTCTGCTGCCAAAATAAAAGCTAGAAAAGAAGCTTGATATGGACAAAATGGACAGCAATAAATCCAATAAATAGATGATAGATAGATAGATAGATAGATAGATAGATAGAGATGGATGGATGGATGGATGGATGGATGGATGGATGGATGGATGGATGGATAGAGATAGGCAGACAGGCAGGTGGAAATAAAATTGCAGGAGAAAACCAAGTTATGTGATCATCTTCAAAGTGGTCCTAATTTTGGCCAGAGATTCAGTTGATTTCTATTTTTATTTATTTATTAAATTGGTATGTCGCCCATCTCCCCATCTTCTGTTTAACTAGAACTATATCATCAATCCATCTGGGGCAGCTCAGAAATCAATTCCTGTTGTACAGGAGGAGAAATAACAGCACACCATCTTCTCTTCCCACATCAATCTCTTTCTAGGCAACCTGTCCAGTGTCTCCAAGGTCCTGGGCTGTTATGATTATAAATGTTCCAAGCACAAGTTAATCCGGAGGAATGTGCTGAACATTTATAAGGGCCACACGAATTCAGATTACAAGCTATGCCTAATGTAGGAGGGTATTTTCTCTATATGGTGAGCAAGTTTTATTACTCTGTGCCCACTAATAAAAGTTGGAGGGGAAATGATTCATTTTACAAATGGGAATACTTATGTTTGTATATTTACTCAAAGGAACTCACTGTAACTTTTCTCTCCCAGCAAAGTGAGAAATATCCTGAAAATAAGTTTGTTCTCTGCTACTCTGCCCAGCAGGAAAGATTCTTGTGGATCTAGAATTCAGGGAATAAGGACAGAAGGGAAACAGTAATCACAAAGAATGAACAATAGTTGTATTTCATGCATTCCTAAAGCAAACAAAACATTCTCGGGCAAATTGAGGTAAAATATTGAGGTTTGAATTCAGAGAGGTTTTCCCTAAATGGGCACAGAAGAAAAACAGGCTTTGCTGCAGCCCATGCTATAGGTGTCTGTAGGGCTCCCATTCTTTCGTAAGATATACAGGTAGTCCCCGACTTACAACAGTTCATTTGGTGACCATTCGAAGTTACAACAAAGCGGGGGGAAAGTGTCTTATGACCGTTTTTCACACTTATGACCCTTGCAGCATCCCTATGGTCACATGATCAAAATCCAGACACTTGACAACTGGTTCATATTTATGACGGTTGTGGTGTCCTGGGGTCCTGTGATCAGCTTTTGCGACCTTCTGACAAGCAAAGTCAACGGGGAATCCAGATTTACTTAACAACCGTGCTACTAACTTAACAAATGCAATAATTCACTTAACAACTGTGGCAAGAAAAGTTGTAAAATGGGGCAAAACTCACTTAACAAATGTTTCACTTAGCAACATAAATGTTGGGCTCAATTATGGTCGTTACTCGAGGACTACCTGTGAAAGACAGAACTGAAAGATCTCCACTCTCTAAAGAACTCATTTATGCAAGTCAAGGTCGAACACATAGGGCCTTGAGCTTTTAGTGTTAGGGCATCGCCACCTACTGCTCCTGTGTAAAGACAATGCGTTCTTAGTGAGAGTTTTGAATTTTGCAAGTTATATGGCATTTTCTACTTGGGTTTGTTATTTAATAAGATGTCTTGCTTTCTCTCCTGCCTGATTATACAACATGTTTGAGAAACACAAAACAATGTTCCCTAGGGGTCTTTAGCATATTTAAGTTATACACTAAAATCCACCGTAACAATTTTGTATTATCCATCTTCAGTAAGCCAAGTCATAAATAACCTAATTCAGCTGAAAACATCACTTGCAATGCCATTTAAAATAGCTATTTAATCATATACAGTACAGGCACTGATGGAAAGCCAATTTTCCAAAGCATTATTAAAATTCACTATTTGAACAACTGAACTGTGCAGTCATTACGTTCTGGTAACTTTGTGATAGTGTGGTACATACAAGAAATAACCAGGGAACTGAGAAACATGCAAAAACTAACCTGGGGTGGAAATAATATTTTATCGGGACTTCATGGCTCTCTAGCGAGTTAGATACTAACAGTCCATACTTCCTAACCCCAGAGAAAGGCAGGTTTTTATTTCTTCCTAAATTCCCTGTGAACATGATGGGAAGGATCATCTTACATTCCCTGAGAGAAGAAAAGAAGGTACTACTGAAGACAAAAGAAGGGATGTGGAGATGCCAAATAATTGTAGACCTGGATGCCTTTCAAGATTAACCATTAGTTGGTGGGACACTTTGTGGAATTCTAACTCAATTTTTGTAACATTTAATCAGGGCTTCTTTTTAGTTTCTTCTCTGTTCAGTTACTTGCTCGCTCCCCCGCAACTCATCTCCATCCAGAGATGATGTGGCCTATTTTTCCATTGCTGTTCCTGAGATTGCTGTTTTGAGATATCAAATTGCTTCGTTATCATGCCCAGTCCTGTCCACAACTGTCACTCACAGGAATCATTTGAGCAAAGTGTTCACTTCTTAATATCAGCCTTCCCCCAGCTGTTGCCTTCCAGATGAGTTGGTCCCATAATTTATAGATACAGAGGGATCCTAGGTGGCAATTATGGGAATTATATTGTAATCCCGACCGATTTGAAGAGCAGGGATTGAAAAAAGCCGCTGAAGACATTGCACAGCAAATAAGAAACCTTGGCTAATGAAGCAGCATGATTGAAAAAACTCATTAACAACTCAGTTTTAGGTACTTAGAAGGCAACATTAACTTGTATGATGACACTGACTTCCAAGAAAGTGCAGATAGCATTTCCCTTGATTAGGCACTGCTATCTCTTCCAGGAGGTGAGTCCCCTCAGCCAAAGATATTATCCAGAAGGTCCTTGCCGGTCTCTTTTTTCTTCAATTTGAGGAACAACTTCAGAAGTTCAGTGTTGTATTATTTATTTACCCATGTATTTATTTAACAAATTTATATAGCTGCTGAGCTCACACTTCTAACAACATTTTTTAAAAATCCATCATATAATTAAACTATTTTATCCCATTTCCCATGGCAGCAACAATGTTAATATCAGATTAGCCACTTAATCGGCTAATTGATTGTCAGCCCGCTGACAAAGCCACATTTTTAGGGCCTTTTGGAAAAACAGCAGAGTGGGGCCACCCATACTTGGGGATAATGATGTTCCATAGGGTGGTGGCCACTACGGAGAAGGCCCTTTTTGTGGTCATACCAATCGAGAATCGAAGAACTTGTTACATGCTCTGCCTTCCCATCCTAGTGGGCCAGTAGATTCAATAGCAGAGAGGTAGTCTTTCAAATAACTTGATCCCAAGGTATGCAAGGCTTTAAAGCTGATAACCAGAACCTTTAATTATAATTTTATATATAACTGATCAGGGTCTGCAATATTGCCAAAGATGCTGCACATCCCCTCCATAACCAGTTTTCTTTGTTATGGAAGGAGGCTTCAAGGTATTTGAAGCAGAACAACTACATTCTGTAAATGCTTTGTACCAAATAGTATCAACCTTCTTAACTTATCTCTATCTGTCTCTGTCTGTCTGTCTATCTTATTCTTTTGAGGATGGGCATCAGAATTTTAATGTATGCTATTATGTATATAGAAAAGTGACAATAAAGCAGCAGTGAAATCCACTTACCTTCGCTAGCGGTTCAGGATTGGGAGTGCGCGGGAGTGTGTGGGTGCTACACATGCATGTGCCTCTTATGCGCATGCACAGAACTTTCTGCACATGCGCAGATGGTTAAAAATGGGACGTAATGACGTCCTGGTGGGTGGGCGGAGCCTCCCACCGCCAGCACTATTGATTTGGCGAGCCGGATAGAACCAGGGGGATTTCACTGCTGCAATAAAGGTTCTCTCACTCACTCGCTATATATGTATATACAGTACGTATTACACACACACACCACACACACACACACACACACACACACACACACACACACAATATTTTTTCTTCTCATTATTTTGTCTATTACTCCAGGGTAGAAGCTCATCGGCACTATTGCTCTTCCAGGTCAGCAGCTTGTCTCCTGTTCATTTACTGCCTCATAGCAAACGAAAGAAATTGACAGGAAACCCATGAGTGGAGGTAAAGGGTTGCTAATGTGTTTCCTATGAGAGCTGAAGGGCCGGAAATTGCAACTTCCCAGGCAAGAAGATCAATTGTACATCAGCATCTCAAGCTGGTGGGATTGTTTCTCATCTATAGTTCTGATGCTGCTATAGTTGGATGCTATCATGTTGCCAAGTGATAACTTACCAGACTGCCCGTGATTAAGAGTTGCATAGTATTAACTATGTTGGATAAGCCAAAAGGTTCCTTTCGTTTAATGAGAAAAAGACTTTCCATCCTCAAAACCAAACCCTTCGGTTGGAGGAAGAAATATTGGGATTTCAAAATAAAGATCCAACCCTGAGTTCAGTCAGACCAAACTGACATGCTTTGCCACAAGAGATTCTACCCTGGTGCAAATTCACAAAATCTAAAATCCAACGTTCTCCACTCCAGTATTCATGTAAAATAAACAGGCATATTAAAAAAAGAGGGTAAGTTTTGGAAAGCTGCCTAACAAAAGAGTACATATTAGGACTGGTACATTTCTTTAAAATCTTATTTTAGAAAATGTTGCACATATAATTTGGCTTATTAAAAAGAACCGTGTACAAAGTTGGGAAAGAGAATGAATTATTTTTTTCTGGCATTTTTAATGGCAAAAAAGAGAAAAGATCATTATTTACTTTTTGTCACATTTATAGACCACTGAAATCCCCAAGATTTCTTGGCTGTTTACATGTCATACAAGGTTTTTTTTTTTATCTGCCAACAGAATAGAAGGAAAATTAGTTTTCTGCAGGCATGTAAAACCAATATTACCAACTCTACCAAAAATAAATTATATATATTTAGCTGTCATTTAGCTAATAGAACATATAATAGCATATATCTAACGACACCAACGAGGCATAGATTGAGCTTAGGTTGGTCATCTTTATAGGCCACACATATACTTCTATTGTATTATAAATCTTTAAAAAAAACCCTCTTGGGATATTTTTGTTTGTGTGTGTGTGTTTATTTATGAAACATTACCAGGGTTTGAATTTAAAGATTTGTTAAGTGAAAGGAAAATATCTACAGATACTTACAGAAGAGCATACTGTTATTCAAGGGGTTCCACATGCTTCAAAATTATTCAGAAGAAATGTTTCAGAGTGACAGTGAGCACAACTCTGTGCCGTTCATGAAAGCCGATAATAATTATCCAGGCTTTCATGGGGTGGGGAGGGGGGGAAGATGTTTCTGTGCAAGAATCACATTAAAGATAGAAGAATACTTCTTTAAGCACTCAGAATGAAGTTGATAACAGCAGTAGTAAAGATAGGGTAAGATTTTCCATAATCTCTTAAAGAAACAAAATATAAAAATGCTAACCCTGGAGCAGACAGTTAGAGTTTAGAAGTCGTGGGCTCATTTATTTTTTCCCCTTCCCTCCCATTTTGCAAGCAAATCTGGCATACATATTTTACCTGGCTTTTCTTTAACAAAATATTTGCCCAAATAAGAAAAAAGTAGATTACTCAGATGATGGCAAGGCTTCATATTGATAAACTATAAGCAGTAAATTATAAAGAGGTCTTCAAACTTCACCTTGAATGCAGAGAGCAAACTGAGATAACAATATTATGGAGCAGATCAGAACCAAGAATAAAGGAATGAAGGAATAAAATATCTGATGCAGTTTTCTGGTGTTTTTCACCTCCTACTTACTGTCCTGGACATAATCAAGAGATACAATTACATTTTCAAACGTTTCCTAGGATATATCTGTCTGCTCTAGGAAACCATCTGGCATGCACTGATTTTATTTATTTAAATTTAAATGTATATGTTACCTGATTCCCAAAGACTCCAAAGTTCATAAACAAAAACATTAAATACAAAAAAAGTACAATAACAGGCAAAAATGAAAAATAAAAAAATGCAAGGATGACAAAAAAACAACAACACCCAGATAGGAACAAAAAAAAAAAAACCACACACACACAACCCAAGGGATCTTCACTCACCCTCACCAAAAGCAAGGATTTTGTCAGTGTTTTTACAACTCTTCCTGTTCAACTGGTCTAGAAGCTCCAGACATGCAAAGCATCAGTTAATACATCCTAGAAAGAAGTCACCTCAAAATATGAACTTACGAACATATAACAACAGGATTTGACGCTGGGCTACACTAGGTTCAAATCCACATTAAATATGAAGCTGGTTATTTGAGGCCAGTCATTAGATAGTTGTGGGAATAAAAGAGGAAAGCAGTTTCTTATATAATCCATACTCTTCAGAGCAGAAATACAGAAGCACAGAAAATTGACAGCAGCAGAAAAAGATCTAATTGTCCATTGAGTCTGTCCTTTGAGGTTTTTTTTTAATTAATTAATTTATTTATTTAGATTCTTTTTTTAATTTTTTTGTTGGATGATGGGTGTGTATTAAGCCCAAGCATGCTTAAACTCAATTTCTGACGACTGAACCACTACCTCTGACTGGAAATTTGGTGCAAGCTTTCATTACTCTTTCTGTGATATAATATGTTCTAACATTACTCATGAACTTCCCTCCTGTTGATTTAAGATTATGCCCCATGTTCTTGATTTTTGCTTAATATTGGAAACACTGACTTCTAGAACCTTATTCCAATCCCACCCTTAATATATTTAAAGGTTTCAATCATGTCCCCACCACCTTTCCTTTTTGTTCTGTTCTCAGGCTGTACATATTAAGTTCCTCCAAACTCTTCTGACACGTTTTGTCCCTCAGATCTTGCGCCATTTTTGTTGCCATCAACTAGATTTTCAGGCCATTTGGCTTTTGAGGGGGGGATGTTCAAAATGTTGCCTTTCAAATTAAATGAAAGCAAAGCAAAGATGTGAGCATAACAGAAACTGATTTGAAGGGATTAGATTTAGATTTTAATTAAGTAATTGAAATGAAATTAAGACAGTAACAGATGTGTAGTAATCTGGATATGGAAGGCATTTCCATCTGTCCTTAGCCATTGTCAGATCACTTCCTGGTCCAGATGAGCTTGACAGTTACCCAGGGTCTCCGCAGTGTGAACAGACCCATTAAGTCTATGCTCCGCATCTTATGGGTCCTGATGGTTTCTAATAGGCACTTAGGGTTTTCCTCAGCAATCACAGTTCCTTTGAGGGTCTGCTCAATTCTATAGCAAGTTAAAGAAACACCATCTGGTAAAGGCCATTTGAAGCTGAATATGGATCCCAAAAATTCAAGGCAAGAAAAGGTTTTAGACAAAAACAAAGCAATAATGTTGTTACTGTAATTTTTATAAAATGTATAATTGTATGCAATTTCTAATCTATACAAATACTCAAAATAAAATAACAATCTATCATTTTCTGTGTTTTCCTTCTATGCTCATGTGTATTTCCCATTAGGATGATTTTTTTTTTTAGTTGAATTGTATTGGACTGTCAGGCAACTAAGCATGGAAATATTTGAATTACTGAATATTGTTTTTGAATTTCAACTCCAGTCCCCCCTTTCTGGGTTTTACCCACCATCACACACGTACCTAATGAATTCTAGGAGGTGTCTGTAGCACCTTTTCCAACTAACTATTTTTTTTAAAATGCCTACACTTTTCTGAACTATACCTTACTTCCCTCTACTTATCTGGTGAACTGCAGCCCACATGTTATGGCTTTGAATAAAATTGTTAAAAGTGCTACTTCTTGGAATTTTTTCTCTCCCTCCCCCCCCCCTCTCTGACAATGTAATTACTTTTAGACATTCAGAGAAGAAAATCATAATCTGCTTTAGATGCCTCATCTCACTTTTGAATTTCCTAGAACATTAGGTTATAAATTAAAATTATCAACAACATTAAAACATTCTCGATATTTAGTTCTTTAGTCTGACCAGTTAGCATAACAACTCTATGGTCTGGCAGTTCTTTTTAAAAAATTGTATGTTGTTTCAATACACTGCTTTGAGAAATTGCTGATATCTGAAAACCAGTTTTCTGTAAATATGCATTAATCGTTGCACAACTCCCTTTTTCTCTGCCTCTGTTTTCAGTGACTGTGTTTACATACTGCACTAATCCATAATGACTGAGTTACACAACAGATTAGGGTAGATTAAATTGGGGGTTAGTAATCTATGATTCAGCACAATATCTCTTAGCATATTCTGAAAACTAAATTTATTGATTTGAGCATAACATAATATGTCAATAAAGCGACTGTGACATGTAAGCACTTATTGAGAGTTAAGGATGCTATGTGAACCTATTAAATGTGATTTGTTGGGGTTTGATATAACACTGTTCATAGGTGTATGAACAGATTCATACATGTGGTTTATTCAATAAAAATGGTTAAACAAATCACAATGTGCAAACTAGTTCAAAGTATTCTAATTTGAATTACAAGCTTGCTGGAGCAATGTTGTCTGGTCTTTTACTGTAGAAAAGCCCATTTTTAGACAAGCTTAGCTTGCAGCAAAAATCACACTCCCTAAACAGCCTTCTCTCAATACAAATCTCTTTGTGAAATTGCCCTGATTCAATTAAACATCCTGAACTGAATCAGAATGTAGGAAGAGACATTAACTATACTATTTTATTTCTGAAGTAAGGGGGTAATGCAATCACTGAGATGTACTTAATGCTGTTGTTTCATATTGGAATGAAAATGGGGCCTGGGCAACCCAGAGCCTGGAGAAGCTTCCACCTGGGATACTCTAGGCTACAGTAACTGTCCAGCCTTGGCAACTTTTAAGACTTGTGAATTTTAATTCCCAGAGTTCCCCAGTCAGCATGGCTGGCTGCACAATTCTGGGAGATGAAGTCCACTACTTACAATTGCCAAGATTGGACACCCCTGCTCTAAAGGCTTCAAACTCCAGGGACAATCTGAACTTTTCCATGCATCTGGTAGGCTTAGATTTTCTAAGCAGTTTTACCATGCATGCTCAAAGAAAGCAAGGAAAAATAAGTCAGGTTTGTTACTTGCACCCTGGGAGTCAGAGAATTGTGTAAAGAAATTGGGTAGGATAAACATAAACATTTCCATTCATATGTCAAAACTCCTTGGAGTTTATCCACTTGGTTCTATTGTCTAAAATCATCTGGTTTTCATTAAGAATAAGTAAATCTAGAGGAATTAGAGATTTAACAGCAATTTGCTTATAAGTTATGTTATCAGATGACTAGTGTTTTGGTATCTTCCATCCAGCAGAATGTACAAGCCTGTTAATTTTCTTAATGCATCTAGGCCCATATAAATTGTTCTTTCTTGCCACTTAGAGAAACTATTTGTTATACTAATTTAATTTCTGAAGAGCTGACTCTCTCAATGCGAACATCAGGATCAAAGTAAATGGCAGTGTACAATTCAATTATTCTGTAGGAATACAGGATCATGCAAATCATGAGCAAATAATTTGTTACATAACCTACACAGGTACACAGCCTTAGACTAAGTTGTCATCTAAGTACCAGTGGTTCCAAAACTAAAATATATAGAACTGATTGTTCGTCAACAAAAAAGCCTTCTAAGAGGTAGCTAAATGTTATATTTTGCCTTGATTTATATTTTACCTCTTTAGTTAAAGCAGTGGGAAGAAATAGAGGGGAAAGCCTTAGTTTTAATTGATGCCTACCTACTCTTAAAATGTCATTATATGAAGAGATCTAATTTTGAAATTCTATTCAGCATGTGGCTAATGTGTCTTCTGCAGAGACTTTTATAAAACACAAGAAGATGCTAGGATTAATTGCATGATCCTAAGTGCAAATTACAAAACCTTTCCCACTTAAAGGCTAAGTCTCAAAGGGAGTTTAATAAGATTGGGAGTTGCTCCTTGGAGGGTTTTTGTAAACAGGAAAAGGATAATCATAAGGGTGGGGGATGAATCTTGAGTCTACCATATGGCTAGTCCTAGTGTATCTATCCCTAAAGAGAAAAGGTGTGATTACAGAAGGTTTTGCATCAATCCAGTTGATCAGTACAGAACATCTTGCCTCATGCCAGGTGCAATTCTCACAATAAGGAGGGAGGGAGGGAGAGAGAGAGGGAGAGAGAGGGAGAGGGAGAGAGAGAGAGAGAAGCGTCTGTAGAGTTTGTTTGGGTGATCTGGGGCATGTTTGGGAAAAAGCAAAAAAAGTTACAATAGCATCATATACCCTCATTAGCTTAACAGTGCTACAGTTTTGCTGACAGTCTATAAAATCCTTCTGCACTTTTGTTACACAGCTTCCCCCTCTCTTACAGGATAATAAAGAGGCCCCAATGATCAGAAAGAGAATAATTTGAAGGGGATTCCAGTAAGAACATTTCCCTGCAGCCTAACATTATTTCAGTGCAAAAGCTCTATCTTCCATGCCCCTGAATCACCCCCCAACAGGGAAAATACAGTCCTGGCTGCAGCATGTTTGGAGGTCAAATAAAATCAATAGTGCTCTCTTTTAAACGGTTTACGCTAAGCCTCTCCCAACAGCATCAGGAGGAAGAGGGGCCTTCCTTGATCATTTCTGCCTAGGTTCTTTTTTAACCACTAAAGATCCAAACAGATCTCAGCAGTACAGCTTGTAAAGTCATCTTGCCCCTTTTGTTGCACAATGCAATTGTTTCCTTATTTTGGGGAGCAGGACTGGGAGGAGACAAGAATTTAAATCAATACACCCCCAATGGATCATTATATTTAAAGCTGGCATCAATTAGTTGAGCACAACTCACAGTTTAAAGGACATATCAATTTAGCTCCAAGAGATGAAATTTTCTGCACTTCCTCAGTTACTTCCCTGCTGAGAAACATATTTGTTCAAAGCTATAAAATACTGTAAGTAAGGTTGTAAGGTTAGCTTACAAAGCATTGTAAAAGACTAAATGATGTGTGTCTCAGCAGCTAAAAAAAAATCCTATGCACTTCTTAACTCTCTTTTACTCCAAGGTAGAGTTTCCTAAATGTGAAATACAGTAACACACATTTTAGAATAATTTGATAATACTCAACAATCTGCATTCCCTCTTATTAGTCATTCTCATTTTTAGCCAACTAGGTTAAATGAATGGATTAATTGAAAAGGGAGCAGATATTGAAACATATCAGATGTGTCTACAAAATTGCAAAAAGTAAACATTTAGGGAGAGCCATCCCCCACCCGCCCCCACCCCCATACCTTTTTACATGATCAAGCAAGAAAATATACTTAAATTAAAATGGTTCTTGCTGTTGTGCACTTTCTTTCAGGAAAATTGTATTTTTTTTTTCTTCAGAAGTATTGCATTATTTTTATACAACTAGCTAACCATTGTATCTGTTCCTGAATAATCTCATTTAAATTTAATTTAAACTGATGAAATTACTTGTCTAAGATTCCTTACATTGGATGGTAGATTTTGAAAGAAATCTACAAAATGTACACAGTGCAACATTTTCCTCAATTTTGAATTTGCTAATTATTCAATTTTATGCTGTCTGAATCCTCACTGCGGAAGAGAAGAGAAAGAACAGTTCTGGCTCTAAAGATTCAGGTCCTAGCACTAGAAGTGAGATGGAGCATGCCTCATTGCTCCTATTTGCTGCTGCAATTTTGAACCTGGTCATCTAATTTATGATGATGTCATCACTATTGCATAAAAACCCAAAGGGCCAAGAGGTGCATTGGACTGCATGGACAAGCACTTTGGGAACCACTGTCTACTCAAGAATAAATCGTTGCTCTTGATGAGTACAATTTAAGCAATCAGGAATTACTAATGGCTACTGTCCTTGAGTGTATACTGGAGTTTCCTGGATAAAAAAAACTCTATGTGAAAGCAGCCAAACACTGGAGAAAATTCATACGAATTTGACTTTGGGTATCTTTGTTCTGACATCAAGTTATGTCTGCTTTCCCAGAAACCTCAGTACATCACCTGACAGGACTATTCTCCCCATTGAACTTTTGTTTCCAGTAAGAAACTTGGTGCATCTTGAACCTTGGACTGGAGATGGACTAAGATTGTGGCCATGTCTTTATTAACATCTGCTATTAGTCTTCTTGACAAGGATGGGTAAAGGCTATTCAAAGAAAATGCAAGTGAGGCCTTGAAGATACTGTCATAAATTGAGGACCTGCATACTGCACAAGTCAAAAAGAGGGCTGTGAAAATATTTACAGACCCCTCACATCCTAGACATAAATTATTTCAACTCCTACCCTCAAAACGATGCTATAGAGCACTGCACACCAAAACAACTAAACACAAGAACAGTTTTTCCCCGAACGCCATCACTCTGCTAAACAAATAATTACCTCAACACTGTCAAACTATTCACATTAGGCTGCATTACTATTACTATTAGTCTTCTCATCGTTCCTATCATCCATCTCCTCCCACTTATGATTGCATGACTGTAACTTTATTGCTTGTATCCTTATGATTTATATTTATATTGATTGTTTCCTAGTATGATTTGATTGCTTATTTGTACCTTATGACTATCACTAAGTGTTGTACCTTATGATTCTTGACAAATGTATCTTGTTTTTTTATGTACACTGAGAACATATGCACCAAAGACAAATTCTTTGTGTGTCCAATCACACTTGGTCAATAAAGAATTCTATTCTGTTCTATTCTATAAAACAGGTTGTATATATAATTTTTGCCTTCCTTCTTTAACAATGCATGTGACCTTCCTATTTTCAATTGGACATCAGCCTAAATCTTTTGCAGTTATTTTTTTTCTCTTATTATAAATTACTTAAAAAGGGATTCCCCCTTTCTTTGTGTAATACTCTAGAGTGTATCAGGTGCACTGTGTCAAAGAAGATTTACAAACATCTTTTTGAAAATAAAAGGAGTTTCAAAATCATTTTGTGCAATAACCTGAGGGATAGCTGGTTAAGGTCAAAAGTTTCTGGGCCAGAGCAAGCTATCTCTATGATCCTAAGCAGTTACTTGGATTGTGCCCAGCAAGACAATATTTACACTTACAGATGAAAATATTTCTTTTAAAAAAAAAAAATCTTATGAAAACAGCTGAGAAAGTTGGATCTGTTTAGCCTAAATAAAATTATACTTTAAAGTAAAATACATGTAACTTATTCCATGTGATTTATTCCTAGGAAAGTGCTATGGGTTTGCAGATATAAGGAACAAGCCCATCATCAGAAAATTAATCTGTGTGGAAAGACTTTGGTTGACAGATACCATTTATATATATATATGAAACCTCATTCTACCAGCAGAGAAGCATTTTCACTAAATGCTAAAACCCCTTAGATCCCAGGATTGTACTCTTAAGTTATTTTCTTTTTATCTTTTCAAAAATTAAAGGGAAACCATTGCCCACTAATCTCATGGCCAAAGAAGGCCCCTTTAGTTTAAACGTTAAAGAAAACAGACAACTTTTAAAGTACTCTCATAAAGATCTTCCAGTAGCAAGTATTGTTTTTTTTCTCCCTCAGAAATATGGAGTTCTACACTGGATTAGTCTAATTATCTCCTTCAGCAGTTCAACTGCTTTTGTTTGTTTCTTTATAATTCTTTCTGTCATAATCCAACGACAATCTGAATTATGATATAATCAGGACTGTGTTGCCCTACAGGTAGTTCTCGACTTATGACCACAATTGGGAATGGAATTTCCATCATCAAGTAATGTGGTACCTAAGTGTGTTCTGTTTTATGATTAGCTCCGTTTTATGATTAGAAACAAATAAACAAATAAACAAGTAAAAATGGAAGAAGAAGTAAAAGCAATATCAGTGAATATAAATGGACTAAATTCAGTAATAAAAAGAAGAATATTCAACAAATTAGAAAAATTAAAATTAGAGATTATATGTTTACAAGAAGTTCATATTAAGAAACAACATAAATATGTATTGGAGCAAACGAAATTGGGAAGACTATACACAACACTTGCCAGTCAAAGTAAAAGAAGGGTAGCATTATACATTAAAAAAAAAAAACAATTCAATCCAAACAGATCTTTGAAGATGAGGAAGGAAGAATACTAATGGTTGAAATAACTATGAATTAAAAAAAAATTTGGTTAGTGGCAATATATGCTCCAAATGTTAATCAAGAAGAATATTACGGCAGCAAAACAAAAACACTTCGAATCAACTAATAAATTAGGAAGATGGCTCACATTTAGATTAAAAAAAGAAAAACAGACTAGACAAATTGATCAATTAGAAGATAGGGAAGGGAACTTAATAAAAGACAAAAAAAGAAAGAAAGAAAAAATTGCAGTGGACTTTTATAAAGAATTATATAAAAGAGAGGAGATTTCAACAGGTGCGATAAAAAATTATATAGAGAATTCGGACTTATCCAAGATACCCAACTTAATGAAAGAAATACTAGAAAAGGAAATTACTTTACCGGAGATTGAAAAAGCAGTAAAGAAACAGGGAAATTTGAAAACGCCTGGTACAGATGGGCTTCCGGCGGAGTTATATAAAACAACATTTGAGGTTATGGAAGAACATATGAAAGATCTATTTAATGAAATCCTGGGGAAAGCAGAAATCCCCCACTCATGGAGGGAGGCCAATATCAGTTTAATTCCTAAAGAGGATCCCCCCTCAACAGATATAAAAAAATTATAAAATTATAGACCAATATCCCTTCTGAATTCAGATTACAAATTTTTTACCACAATTCTAGCAAACAGATTAAAAGGCTTCCTGAATGAATTTATACATATTGACCAAAATGGATTTTTACCATCACGACAATTACGAGATAATATGAGAGTCATGCTAAACATATTGGAATATTACGAAGAATACCCAGGCAAACAGGTCCCACTAGTTTTTATAGATGCCCAGAAGGCATTTGACAGAGTCAACTGGGAGTTTATATTATTACAGCTAGAACACATGGGCTTTGGACAAAGATTTATAAACGCAATCAAAGCTATCTATTCCAAACAAACGGCCAGACTACTGATAAATGGGGACCTGACAGAAGAATTTTCTATTGGTAATGGCACAAGACAGGGCTGTCCTTTATCCCCCTTACTTTTTATCTTATCATTAGAAACATTATTGCGTAAAATAAGGAATGAAGAAAGAATAAAAGGACTTAGAATTGGACAACAGGTATATAAAACACAGGCCTTCGCAGATGATATGGTTTTTATCTTGAAAAAGCCCATAGAATCTTGTTTATATCTATTAGAGACAATTGAGGAATTTGGGGCGGTAGCAGGTTTTTTAATTAACAAAAAGAAAACAAATATATTAACTAAGAACATTTTAGAAGAAGTCAAGAAAGGCCTACAGGAAATGACTGGATTAAAAGAAGTTAACAAAGTTAAATATTTGGGAATTTGGCTAACTGGCAGATGTTCGAGCATACAGGAGGACAATTATAATAAACTATGAATTCAAACAAGAAAAGATTTAGACAAACGGGGTAAAATACAACTCTCACTCCTAGGACGAGTAAAATCCTACGTTTTACCGAAGTTTAATTTTTTGTTTCAAACCGCCCCAGCGAATTTACCAAAAAATTTTGTCATGGAGTTAAACCAAATAATAACCAAATTTATCTGGCAGGGGAAGAAGCCACGGATTAAAAAAAAGACAATGCAAGAGATAAAAGAAAGAGGAGGCCTAGGTTTACCATGTTGGGAGATTTACTACTCAGCCGCTTTATTAGCCTGGGTAAAAGAATGGATTACTTTAGGTAATAGCCGTCTTCTTAAAATAGAAGGTTTCGACCTACAACAGGGTTGACATATGGCACTTTGGCATGATAATACCCCACAAAGCAAATGGTTCACCCGACATTACATAAGAAATATCTTAATTCGAAACTGGGAAAAAGTTAGTAAAAAATATTATACTAAAACACCATGCTGGATAGCACCCCTAGAAGCATTGACATACCGCAAACTCTATAACCCTGCGAAAAAATTAATATATAAGGATTTGCTGAACATACAAGGAAAATTAAAATCTAAACAGGAATTAAACTCCCAAGGGTTGCAAGTGGATTGGTGGACCTATCTACAGATCCAATCTAAATATAAAAAAGATAGAGATAGGAAAGGTATTAACGGTGAGTTACAAGAATTAGACAAAATCCTGATGGGCCAAGAAAAAGGCATGATTTTGAAAACTTATAAATTGCTGATGAGAATAGAGATAGGTGAGGAGATAATTAAGGATACAATGATTGCCTGGGGGAAAAATTTTGGGTATTCAATCCATTTAGAAAAATGGCAAGAGATTTGGTGGGGGAATATGAAATTAGTAGTATCTACAGCTTACAAAGAAAACATCTACAAGATGATATACAGGTGGCATCTTCCCCCTGATAGACTAGCTAAAATGTTCACTGGACAGTCTGCTGAATGCTGGAAATGTAGGTTTGAGCATGGCACCTATTACCATCAGTGGTAGACGTGCCCAAAAGCAGTAAAATTTTGGGAAAATAAATAAATGGCTTAATGAGATTTTAAATCAAAAGATCGAATGGCGACCAGAGACATACCTGCTTGGCTCCAAGCCGGAAAATATTAAAAGAGACTCATGGTATCTTGCATTACACATTATCACAGCGGCGAGATTGGCGTACACTCAACTTTGGAAAAATCAAAATACCCCATCAGAGGAGGCAATTATAAAGAAGATTTTAGAATGTGCGGAAGCAGATAAATTGACTAAAAAACTAAAAGACAGAGACCAAACACAAACATGTTTATCTTGGGAAAAATTTTATATGTGGTTAGAGAAGACGAAATTATAACCCAAACTAGATGAGGAATTGTATCTATTGAGAAACTTATACTATACAAGTAAAGTGAGGTCAGATAAGACATAATTGATGTGTAAAGGTACATGAGTTGTTCTGTCTTCTCCGGAATATAATATAGATATACAGTACCGAATATTAGGTTATTAAGGTACTACATATAGGTATGCTTGTTTTTTTTTTTGTTGTTGTGTTATCTTGTTTGTTATTTATATGATGTGTTGTCTTTTTTTTTAATGGAAAATGTAAATAAAGATTTTTTTTTAAAAAAAAGAAGAATATCATGGGAAATTACATTAAAAAATAATAGAATATGTATATTAGGGATTTCAATGCAATAATAGACAATGACTTGGACTATAAACCTACAAAATTAAATAAGAAGATAAGAAAAACATTGCCAAAATCTTTTTTCACAATGATAGCTATATTAAGCCTACAAGATGCTTGGAGGCGAAGCCATCCAAAAGAAAAGCAGTATACATTCTACTCAAATAGGCATCTGTCGTGGTCAAGAATAAATATGATATGGATGTCAACAGAATTAATAGCTAAAATACAAGAAATTGATATTGGAACAAATGTATGGGCAGACCACAATCCAATAATAATGACATGGAAAGGGGAAAAAAAAGAAAAATGAGATGGACATTAAATCAAAAATTACTAAATGAAAAAAAATTCCAACAATATATGGAAAAAGAATTGACTTTCTTTTTTAAAGAGAATAAGATACATCTTTACAAAATGTATGGGATACCAGTAAAGCATATATTAGAGGATTGGCAATGACATATTTAGGAAAACGAAATAAGCAGAACAGAAAAATAGAAAAGAATTTAGAGGAAAAATATAAGAGATTAGAGATGGAATTACAAAAAAACCCGCACAATAAAAAGATTAAAAATTTGTTGGATTTGAAAAAACATAAGATGAATTTAATGGAAAATGAAGTATTGGCGAATAAAATAAAAGCTACAAAGCAAATTTTTTTTTGAAAATACAAATAAACCAGGACGATGGTTAGCATATAAAATGAAAAAAGAGAAAGAAAAGAAATGAATAAGTCAATTAATAGATCAAGATGGAAAGATACCATATTTTTCAGAGTATAAGACGCACCTTTTTCCCCCCTAAAAGGGGGTGAAAATTTAGGTGCATCTTATACACCGAATGTAGCCCTGCCCACCCACTGGCCCCCACCCTTTGGCCTGTGCTTCGCAGCAGTTACCTCCTTGCAAGCAACTGCAAGAAAAAACAGCTCCTTTCAGCTTCAGCATAGACTAATTAGCACAAGTTGATTAGATCGGCCTCACGACTTTCAGCTGTTTTGCGCGGGCCTCTGCTACTTGCTGCAATGAGGTAAATTGTTGGGAGCAGATTTTTTTTCCTTGTGCTAATCAAGCTATGCTGAAAACGAAACTGAAAGTAAAGCATGCTGTTTGCTGCAAAGGCAAAATTAGGCAGAGGCAGAGGGAGATTTCTTTTTCTTCTTTTTCCTCACCAAAAATGGTAGGTGCAAACAATGGGAAATTTAGGGCAAAAGAAGAGAGTTCAAGATTTTAAACACAAAAGAAAAAAAGGAGAAAGAAAAAGGCAAAAATAAAAATGGGAAGGGAGAAAAAGAAATGAAAGAGAAAAATGTTATACATATTTAGAATTGAAATATGAATAGTAGTAAGAAATAAATGGGAAATCATGATTGTAAAAATGAAATGAATAATAATTGGAATATTTGTCTTTGTATTTTTGAAATCTAGACAATGATAAATTTTTATTTTTTTTATTTTTTTTAGAAATATGAATAAATATAAACTGTAACAATTGAAATACCTTTAATGGTATATGGTGGTGAAAGTAAATAGGATTAAATTATAGCTTGGATAGAACATTTTTAAATTTAATTAGGGAAATTGTAATGATTGAAATATTTTTAATTATATATTGTGATGAAAGTAGAAATGATTAAATTGTGATTTGGAGGATTATATGGGCAAAACTATGTGGGTTATTGGGAGAGTTTAAGATGTGAAAATGAGTAACATAAGAGGGGGAAATTATTTGGTTTATTATTATTGGTAAATATAATTAATTGATTTGTAAGAAATTGGATTGCATGGAAATAATTGGAATATTCATGTTCATATTGATTAATATAAAAAAAAGATAGTTATATAACTAATTGATTTATAGTAAAATGTTGAATTTGTATTAAACAATTGTAATATTACATAATCAACCAATGTGAGGGATGGATATAAAAATAGATGACAATGGGAAGGGGTATAATATAGAATAGAAGGGAAAAATTGAATTTGATTAAGATTAGAGATGAGGAGGAAGGGTAATATTGGTTTTTTTAAAAAATAGACGAGGAATAAATATGGGAAAAGGAAATATAGAAATTGTAAATTTAATTGAAATGACTAAACACTGTTTAAATTTGTGAACCAGCCAAATACTCTGTTCAAAGAAAATACATTGTATGTTTATATGTCTGTTTGTCTAAAAAAAAAAAAAACCTTTTTTAAAAAAACAAAAAAGATAGGTGCGTCCTATACTCCGGTGCGTCTTATACTCTGAAAAATACGGTATGTTATAAAAGTGAGGAAAAGAAAAGGATAATTGAGAAATACTAAAATGGATTGTATCAACAATAATAGAAGAAGACAAGATAGAACAATATTTGAAAAAAATGGAACTGCCTAGAATCCTGGAAAAGTTCAAAAAACTATTAGAAGAAAGAATATCTATGATGGAATTAATGGAGAGAATTAAAAGACAGAAAAATGAGAAGACTCCAGGCCCGGATGGATTACCAGCAGAGGTATATAAAACCCTACAAGATGTACTAAGCAGTGTGATGCTGCAAGCACCACTGTAATTTCGAACAGTGACTAAACGAACAGTCGTGGGTTGGGGGCTACCCTGTCTTGTGTCTTGTTCGCACAGAACACTGATATAGAGATATTATAGCTTTTCACAGCCATAAACATTTCAAATAAACTTTAGACAAACCATTTATAATATTGGAATTACAGAAAAGGTAAGAGCTAGTGTGGTGTAGTAGTTACGACATTAGGGTAGAAACAGGGGACTGGGAGTCCTAGACTTGCCTAAGGCAGAAAGCCAGGAGGTGACCTTAGGCTAGTCACACTCTCTGAGCCCTAGCAAGGAGGGGATTGCAAACCACTTCTGAAAAACCTTGCCAAGAAAACTGCAGGGACTTGTCCAGGCAGTCTCCAAAAATTGGACATGACTGAACAGAAATTTAAAAAAAAAAAAACCAGAAAAGGCACTATGAATAAGACATGTGTTAATTAATCCTTACTCTTAATATATATACTGCATAAAAACACAGAGATCATACTCCAATGAACTCTGAGATAAAAGCAAAGCTTAACAGATTCTTCCCTAAATTGGGAAGGAAAAAATAACAATAATTTACACTGAGTATTCCCAGTTTAAATTTCTCAAACACCTTTTATAGAAGCTAATAGCAAATTAATATTATTAAATCTTCACAGATTTCAATAAAGCAATTAGGAAAAGCAGGTGCAATTAATTAATTCTGCAATCCAGGATCCCCCATGTATCTCCCCTTCCCCCCAAATTAGGATGGGTTTGCATAGTGGCTTACAAAACCTTACTTTTAAGCATCAAAAAATAGTTTGTGCAGGAAAGAAACCCAGCTTGATGGCACCTTATTGCTATATGTCAGCTACAGTATGATCCATAAAGAATGGAAGGTAGATTATGCACAGAAGATAATACAAAGTATTTCCAGTTGTTCTATCCTCATCAAAATAAGGAATTTTCTTCTTCAGTCACTCTTATTCATTTATTCAGTCACTCTCTTTCAGTCCAACTCACTTCACAAGTTGATGTGAGGAAACTAGGAGGCGGAAGGTGTATTGCAGGGGTGTCAAACTCGATTTCATTGAGGGCCGCATCAGGGTTTTATTTGACCTCGGGGGACTGGGGTGGGTGTGGCCAGTGTGGGCGTGGCCAGCTCAATGTCACTCGTGTCAAGGGCGCCTGTGGTGGCCCGACCACTCTGCCAGTTAAACAGGCGCTCACAGTCCGTTTTCGACTGCAACGGCCTCCTGCAACCCTCTGCCAGCGAAAATGGAGCTCAGGAGGGCCGCACGCAGCTCTCATGAGCTGTTTTTACTGGCAGAGTCACCACAGGCCAGTTCTTTGCTGTTTCCAGGGCAGCCCCATGAGTCAGATCGAAGCACCCCATGGGCCAGCATTGAGTTTGACAGCCCTGGTGTATTGGATATGTTCATCACCTTAATTTATTAGTAAAAACAACAAAGGCAGGACACAAATAAATAAAAAGCTCTTACATTAGCTTTCAAATCTTCTTAGACCACAAGAATAGCCTAGAAAATGCAATACCAAGAAAAAGTTAAAAGGTTCAGAAATAAGAGCGCAATAATAAAAATTATACATAACCCAGTCTTATGAATCTTTATTAAGGGGAAAAAGTCTCCAGGTTTCTGTGACATTTCCTCCCAAATAAATATGCATAGGATTGCAGCCAAGCATTCCAATCCTATTACTTTCTACTCTGAAGTAAGGGTAGCCAAATCTGTCAAATTTAGTTTCTCTGAATTGCTCATTTTTCATTCCACCCTGTTTCCTCATGCAATTTCCAAACAGCCAGCTTAAAAAATATGTATACATTCTGTCGACCTTTTTCTGATACACAGTTGTTTATTCCTTACAAGTTAGTCCAATGTATACATTTTTGAAGGATAATTTTTTGAACATTTCTCTACCAGTACATGTATTTTCTATTCCTTTTTAACCAGGAAACACCATTACAGAATTTTAAGAAACAGCAAGAGTTAACTACAATCTAGTTCACGTACTTATTCAAAAAGAGATTAGTTTAATCCATATTCGTCCCGAACAAAAAGTTGTTCCCATTGCAAATTTGAAATAGTGTTAATGTGATTTCCTGTTAAGTGATGGAACATAGAATGTTAGCCTCATACTGCAATTCTTTATGAATTTACTCAAAAGGAAAGCCTACTGAATTAGGTAAGAACGCTTAATTCTTACCTGAATTAGGTTAGGTTAGAACACCCGAACACCCGAATTATTTTTAGGACCACAGCCTACATTTTAAAAATCGCTATTTCTAATGTTCTCACTTCACTAACATTTTTGCAACCATTCAGACAACAGTCCTAAACACAGCAAAGCTTAGGTTAATTGCACTTAGATCAGTAGCTTCTACTTCCAAATAACCACGTAGGCGACTGAATAGCTAGACAAAGATTCTCAACTCTGAAATTAGTAATCCCAAAATGAATGCATACTCAATCCTGACTTGTTTATCAGCTATGGTTAAACATCTGCCCAGATAAAGAGTGGTCTACTAAAAGCTTTATAACTTCTATCAATGCTGTATTAAATCAGATACCACAGCAGTTTCATGGCAGCTATGCTACTCAAGAGCATTACAGTTTCTTTCTGATTCAGCATTCAGGGCTGAATAAGCGACCACATCATTTCCTGCTGCAGCTAAACTACAAATGTTCTTCAGAAGACAAATGACTCTAACCCATGATCTAAAGTGGGCAGATTGCCACACTCACTACTCCCATGAAATTTTACCCCTCTCCTATGAACGCTTTTCACTTTCCTTGACAATCCCAGAAAAGCAACCTGAAAACTTGCAAATTCATCTTGCAAATTTATCCGAAATTCACTTTCTGATAATAGCAAGAGCACTTAGACTGATATACTGCTTCACAGTGCTTTACAGCCCTCACTAAGCTGTTTTACAGTCAGCATATTGCTCCCCCAACAATCTGGGTCCTCATTTTACCCACCTTGGAAGGATGGAAGTCTGAGTCAACCTTGAGCCTGGTGAGATTCGAACTGCCAAATTGCAGGCAGCCAACAGTCGGCAGAAGTTGCCTGCAGTACTGCACTCTAACCACTGCTCATAAAATGTGAAGTGTATGAATTACAGGTCCTAAAAGCCTCATTGGAAGAGAATGCAAAGACCCCCCCCCTTTTTTTTTTGAACCTCTACAACTGGGTGATATAGCACTGCATGTTCACTGTGTAGAAAATAGACTCCCTGTACATTTCTGCACTTGAAATGAGTATTGCTAATCCATCTGTAGTGACTATCATTGCCAGGTGGGTATTAGTTTTGTACAAAGTAGCTTTCTGTGGAAAAATCGGGAAAGCTATGATAATGGATGACTTAAATGTTAATAGATACTATTTGTGTAATAGCAATAGCACTTAGACTTATATACTGCTTCACAGTGCTTTACAGCCCTCTCTAAGCGGTTTATAGACTCAGCCTATTGCCCCCAACAATCTGTATTCTCATTTTACCAACCTCAGAAGGATGGAAGGCTGAGTCAACCTTGAGCTGGTCAAGATCGAACCCCTGGCAGTGAGCAGTGAGTTAGCTTGCAATACTGCATTCTAACCACTGCGCCACCACGGTTCTAAGATACAGTGACTTTCTGTATTTGTTCCACTCTAGTTTCAGATGATGATGTTATCCATTCAGTCATGTCCAACTCTTGGCAATTCTATGGGCCAGGTGTCTCCACATCTTTCGATCTTGCACTACTTTTTTGAGTTTTTCTAGGCTCTGGCTGGTGTCAGCTTTGATGGTATCCAGCCACTGAGTTTTTTGGTGGCATGATTTCCTTTTACCACTAATTCTTCCAAACATAATTGCTTTCTCTAATTAATTCCCCTGCCTGACATGGCCAAAGTAAGACACTTCGTATTAGGGGAGATGCAAATTCTGTTTGTGATTGCCACTAGCAAAAAAGAGTCTCAAGCACTCTTCTTCCCCAGCCACACACACACAGAAATGAAAAAGCTTGTGCTGGCACCAATAGATGTGTTGTTGTCTTTTATGACTCTGTACATATGGAAAGGGATTGGAGGATATTTAAGCCTCCTCCACTTTCACATGGTGGATTCAGTAAAGTCAAGTCCCCACCTATCATGATAAAATGAAGTAAATACTACAGTAAAGAAAACCCACTACTATAACAAAAATTACAACTGCATTTATGCGAGCTTCTGATAACTTTCAGAGCTGTCCCAGCAGCTTTCAGAAGAGCAGCTGGGATGATGTTGCAAAGAAATAACTGAGCCACAATAAGGTGCTGTAATATTATATTGACTAGTCTTCAGGGGATAGGCATTCACATTGTTATAAAGCTCTTTGCAAGATCAATCATTACACTAACAATATTTGTGCTGACTATCTAAACTGGAACTGCTATTGGCTCCATTGTCTCACTTCCGCTTAAATGGGTCACAGATGGGGTCCTATTTTTTTAGCTTACAATTCTGGAAGGGGGCTCTTAAATCAACACAAAGCATTATAGACAGAGACATATAAAAATAGTGAATGAAAATGACTAAAAAGTGAAAGTTTCCCCTGTTCAGTCATGCCCGACTCTAGGGGATGGTGCTCATCTCCATTTATTAGCTGAGAAAGCCAATGTTATCTGAAGACATTTCTGTGGTCATGTGGCCGGCATGACTATGCGCCAAGGAACCCCGAATGCTGTTACCTCCCCACTAAAGTGGTATTTATTTATCTACTCGCATTTGCATGCTTTCGAACTGCTAGATTGGCAGGAGCTGGAGCAAGGAACAGGAGCTCACCTCTTTGTGAGCCTTTGTGCAAGGCTCTTGGGTCTCACACCCAGACTGTCAGTTTTCCAGCTCTTTAACCACTGAGCCATTGCGCTCCTCTTGAAAAAGACTAATTATCCTTAAAACATTTGGAGCCATATTTTTCTTAACTTCAGGGCTGAGTAAATTCTTTAAAACTATTGAAACTTGCTGCTTCCATATACGTTAGAAATACAACTCCCAGAATTCAAAGCCAGTGTTGGAATTCTGGGACTTGTCATCCTAACATAAGCAGAGTAGCTGCAGATTGGGGAAGTCTGATTTAAAATGATAGGCATATTTTGGCAACCCCTCTGCTAAATGTATTATACAAAAATAACAGATCAGGATTTCATAGAGTAATCTGTCTGCCTTTGGGGAGAAATTTGGCAAGTTGCAAGACAAACACAAAACTGAACAGAAGGGAGGGGATGCCATAAAAAATACGACTGACCTGTATGCCAGCAACATCATAAAAGTAAAGTCTCCTTCAAGTTGAACTCAACTCCTGGTGACTTTAAAAACACATCCATGTAGCTTTCTTGGCAACAACACAGAAGTGCCTTTTTCTGAGTTTTTTAAAATTTATTTATTTCCCAGTCTAACCCAATCCAAGTGACTGACTTAAGTCTGATTCTGCCTTTTTTGAGATCAGCCAATCAGTCAAGGACAACTACCTATAGTAGCTGGGTAACAACCAACTCTTCCAATTTTCTCACAAATTAAAATAGGGATATATTTTCCTGCACTCCCCAATCACAAATATTCACGAAATCATCCCTTTTTTCATTGCTGAAAAAAAATGCATAAAGTATCTGCTTTATTTAGTTATCATAAAATAACTTGTCCTCCCCTGATTTGAAAGACCAGAGGTAATGCGAGTTCTCATTAAAGATAATGGTATACAGATAGTCCTGGAGTTACAACTTGTCCAGGCAGTCATCAGGAGTCAAGATTGATTAGAAGGCATTAAAAAAAAAAACAACCTCTTGATACAAAAGGGTTTGCCCATTCATCCATTCCCAAACATTCTGTGAAAACAATTCAGTTTTTAATAAATTCAAGAAAGTCATCAAAGTGGACGCTAAATTAGACTCAAAAAAGGCGGGGGGGAAACTATTTGTTAAAATAAGAACAACGAAAGAAAAGCATTATCTGCCAGTCCCTGCTTCTTTCACCCTTAATAAACACATGCACCAAACAGGCCAATTCTAGGCCAAATAGGCAATCCTGTAGGTACTTAGAAGCCAAGCCATATCTGACTCTGTAAGTTAAAATGTTCACTGTGAGTTGCATCCAGAAAGTTATTGGTGACCCATAGAGGGTCTGCAGCATCAGTCTTAACCAGTTACTTTAATAAGATGTAAAACCCTATTCAGGCCATAAGGCAATATGACTGAAAATAAATAAATAAATGATTTTTTTGTCTGGTTATTCTGTTACCTAATAAAGAACAAAATAATATCTATTAGAATAAATAAATATCTGGTGAACATTAGTGTTACAAGTGCCACTCTGCTTATGTTAGGACAACATTCCAGAATTGCACATTTCTATGAATACTACATCAAAAATCAGAGGCATGTCACTTCTATTTGTTTCTTTAAAAAATTAGCATCCTAGCACCCTCTAAGGTGCATTTCTGTGTAATGTATTATATGCAAGTACAGTTTAGTTACACTCTGGAGAGAAGTGAACTGAATATATAGGAATGACAATTCTAGCAGCTCTTGGTTTTACTTGGTTGAAGAAAACAATTCCCAAAGGCAAAAAAAAAAGGGCTTGTGATTTTATTAGAAACAAGAATTAGAAAATACATCTGCCTTTGATCAGCAGAAATGGATGGAATCGATAAAGTTTCTCTGTTCTCCACACGTCACAAACATAGTGGGCAATAAAAGGACAGAAAGAAACTATCTCTCATTTGGGGATATCTCATGTTTTGATGAACACACTAAGATAGATGAAAAGTGCCTGTCAGACCATACCAAGCCTGTTTTTAGGCTCAGCTGCAGCAACAAAGCTGCATGTAGGACTTGGCATTTCACACCTCCCTGTTGGCTGCATGCCACAACATGCCTCCTGGGACTGACACATACATCCAGTTCCTCTTTCCAAAGCTGGCCTCTAAAATTAGGCAATCTAAAGATCTCATAATTCACTTTAGCGCTGCCACTAAATAGATTCAATAAAGAAATAAACAACAGCCACATTTATTGTACAAAAGCACATGTCACACTGACCCAGGACAATTTTGGGCGACAGGTGAGGGCTCTTTCACATGTTGCATTCTTACTGTGCACATGTAATGCCTGATAAAACAAATGTAATCCAGGCAGGAGCCTAACCCATTTTTAAAGACACAGATGCATATGACAAGCCAGTTGGCAATCTCTGCTCTGTGATGTGTCTGCCTCTTTAAAAACCTATCTTGGCGTCCTCTCGTCTTGTGTGAAATGGTTCTCAGGCTGGCCCATTTCTTAGATATGTGTCATTGCATCTGGGGGGACAAAAACATTACCATTCAACATCAATGGGCCAAAAGCCAATGTTCAAAATAGAATTCTTCTAGGAAAGTGCTCCTTTCCCCTCCACCCCTTAGTTTCTTGAAAGTATCTGCAAAAATGCAAAACAAACCAACTTAAATAAAGAATGAACTCCTAGGAGCACAGATGTTTCAAATAAGATGATTACGGCACATTTTAAATGGTTGCTGAACCTTTCAGAACAGGATCCAAGGTGATGGTAATTGAGTCCTTCCCTCTAACCCAGAGAATCCTGGGAGGTCCTGCTTGCTTGGCTTTCTGTGGTTCAATGGAGCAGCCTGCCTTGTTCACCCCTGCTTCTAATTCCTGCTGCTGCCCAGTTATTCCTTCCCGACTTCTTTGTAGCCAGTTTCAAAGAAAAATCCTGCCAAACACCCACACCACTGAAATGTGCTCAGAGAGATGGGGGTGAGGATTGTCACCGGGAGAACACCGGCCCAGACGCAAACTTCCCTGCTTGTCCTTGTTCAGTTCTGGGTCCCCCCTGTGAAAGCACAGCTGCCACCATGAGTGATCATTATTATGTTGAGGTCATCACTGCCCCCAGGTTAACTTTATGAAAATAAATGGTTGGGAAGATGTAGGGTAGGGTAAAGGGGGGGGGAGAGAAGGTCTTTTAAAAGTTATTTTGTCCTACTGAGACTCTGAAGGGAAGACGAGTACAAGCAGAAATATTTGGCTTGAAAGAGAAAACTGCCATCCCTTCTAGTTCCACTAAATAAATTATAGATCAGAGTCGCAGTTCAGAGAGAGCTGTTTGGTGATCCAGAACCATCAGGCTGCTTGCGGACAGCTAGCTCTTAGGAAGAAGTACTAATTTCTAAATAGTTTTCATTTGAACTGATGCTTACAGAAAAGGAGGCTTGTCTTTGGCTAACCAATCTCTTAGGCTCAGCTCAGTATTGCCTTCACATGTTGATCTCTTCAGTATGGCAATTTCTTTCTTTCTTTTTCTTACGTATTTTATGCATTATGAATAGAAGGAAGAACTAATCTACTATCCCTTCCTTTTATATCCCTTATTCTTTCTAAATTGGCAAACATGGAGGACATCTTGATGGTCTTCCTTCCAGGACATGGATTAATCTCACAAACTCCTAAACCTAATCTTGCGTAGCTTCTTCTCTGGTAATATCACACTACTAATCAGAGCATACAAAACATTTGCTAGACCAATTCTCGAATACAGCTCATCTGTCTGAAACCCGCACTACATATCGGACATTAATACAATTGACTGTGTCCAGAAATATTTCAAAAGAAGTGTTCTCCACTCCTCTGCTTGCAACAAAATACCTTTGCTACCGGACTTGAAATTCTAGACCTAAGCATAGTTCATAAAATGATCTGCTACAATGTCCTACCTGTCAATGATTACTTCAGCTTCAACCACAACAATACACGAGCACACAATAGATACAAACTTAAAGTGAAGCTCTCCAAACTCAATTGCAGAAAATTGAGCAACAGAGTGGTCAATGCCTGGGATGCACTACCTGACTTTGTGGTTTCATCCCAAAACCCCCAAAACTTTAACCTTAGACTGTCTACTGTTGACCTCACCCCATTCCTAAAAGGTCTGTAAGGGGCGTGCAAAAGAGCACCAGCATGCCTACCGTTCCTGTCCTAATGTTTCCTATTTGTATCTATTTTATGTATTCAATTCATGCTTACACTTATATATATTACCTAATACGTTCTTGACAAATAAAATAAAAAAAATAATCATGTTTGCTCAGTCACTGGCCTTCCAAAATGTTACGTCTTGGTAACAATCTACAAGATCATTCAATAAAGAGCTCAAGCTTTCTCTCCATTTTACTTCTTGATTCAGTCCGCAACATCTCTAGGATCTTTTTTATGACTATCTGAGCCTCCCAGAATCATGCACTGACCAATTCATAACTACCATTTTCTGCATTCCCCCCCGCCTCGAAAAATAGAAAGTATAATCCCTCAGACTTCCTTTACATGTCTAAAATAATAAAGAAAATAAACACCAACTTCCAAACCTACCTTGAAAAACCAGGCATTGCCCACTTAAATGTGGACATGACGTTACCAGCTATTCACTGCAGCCCTCTGTCTTTCTACCCATGCTCCAAAATGTTGCCCATCCCTGTCTTCAGGGGCTACTGTTAGTCACTGGAGATATTTCTGGGTTACATGAACTAATGGACTGGCTCACTACGAGGCAACTTTATATGTCGAGAAATATTTCCATTATATAGAAGGATTTAGAAAGCTTTACCTAATCTTATTTGCATGCATGGTTGAAGAAACTTACTAGCAGAACTCTTCCTTTCTCATTGCAACCCCTACTTAAATTACTTTTTCTAACACAGAGATTAGCCTCACAATATAAAATCACAGCATCAGCAGAATCAAGCTCCTGGGGGAGCGTTAACACATGCAACACCCCACCTGCAGCTTGTCGTGATTCTATCAAACCAGCCACAGTCTGCTGAACATATAACTCAGCTTTTGAAATCCACTTTTGTCTCATAAACTGAGAATGGGAAGTTTCAGAAACAATTTGTCTGGCAAAACAAAACAAGAAAAATAGTTATGGAGCATTAGAGGAATCTCCTCCAGGAATAAATACTCCAAAAAATATAAAGTCACTGTACAATAGCTTTGCAAGTTGATATTCTAATATATATATTCTAACAGTATATAGATATTAGAAAATAAACAGAAATATAAAATAACTGCTTGATAGCAATAGCACTTAGACTTATATACCACTTCATAATGCTTTATAGCCCTCTCTCTAAGTGGTTTACAGAGTGAGCATATTGCCCCCAACAATCTCAGTCCTCATTTTACCAACCTCGGAAGGATGGAAGGCTGAGTCAACCTTGAGCCAATGGTAGGATTATTAAAAGACATTCAGAAGTTAAAACTGAATATGATGCAAGGTTATAAAAGGCAAATAACCTTTAAATTTGACAAGCAGAAATACTGCAACCAGGGCTCAGAAAGACATAGTGGTCAATCAGGTCAATATCTGATACAGGGAACAGACTCTTCTGGCTCTAATGCAATTGAATGCCAGTCATTTCCTCAATGTTATTTTTAAACATTGAATTATTAATGTGTTCTAACATACATTGGGATATACAAGTTTTGTACACACTTAGCTATCTTCAGAATGTCGGGAAAGAGGCATAAATAGTATCTATAGAAATTATCTTTCTTCAAAAAAAGATGGACTAGGAACTCATAGCAATTTTTTCTGTTGGGGATGACTATCTATCTATGTCCCATCCAGTTATTCCAAGAGAAGAAAGAAGGAATCCTCATTTCTGTATTGTGGCTTCTTTGTCCACTAGCTGCTGTTAAGCTCATCCTTCTCTAATGCCTTCCATTGAGGACCTGTATACTACACAAGTCAAAAAATGTGAAAATATTTAAAGACCCCTCGCATCCTGGACATAAACTGTTTCAACACCTACCCTCAAAGCAATGCTATAGAGCACTGCACACCAGAACAACTAGACACAAGAACAGTTTTTTCATTCTGCTAAACAAATAATTCCCTCAACACTGTCAAACTATTCACTATGTCTACATTACTATTAGTATTAATCTTCTCATCATTCCTATCACCCATCTCCTCCCACTTATGACTATATGACTGTAACCTTGTTGCTGGTATCCTTAAGATTTATATTGATTGTTTCCCTATGACTATCATTAAGTGTTGTACCTTATGATTCTTGACAAATGTATCTTTCTTTTATGTACTCCGAGAGCTTATGCACCAAGAGAAATTCCTTGTGTGTCCAATCACACTTAGCCAATAAAGAATTCTATTCTATTCTATTCCACATAACAGCAAAAACCACCATCTAGCACCTAAGTGTTCAGTTAAGAGGCCGATTAGTTATAATATCTGAGTACAAGTACTTCATAGAAAATTGCCTTATGCTACATTAGTATACTCGCCCACCAGCTTCAGTATTGTTTACTGTAACTAGATATGCTGAGAGTAAACCAGAAATCTCCTGCATGCAAAACATGTGCTCCCTCCTGATCTACAGCTTGGATCTGATCAAACTCATTATCCAGAATTCCAAATCAGTCAATTTCACCTCTGCATCCTGTCCTATATTATGTGCATGTCACCTCTCTATAATTTATAATTTGCCCCTTGTTTTGGCTCTTAGGAAACCATTCAGGTCCAGAGTTTGACTGTGCATAACACAATGCTGCCTGGCACACAGGAAACATTAACATTACCTTTCAACATTAACAGGCAAGTTCCATACTTTGAAATAGAATCTCCCAGCCATGAAACACAAATAAAGCCTTTTTCTACCCCAAGCAAGACCAGCCCTGTAAATGAACTGCACACAAAGAGAGAACAAACAGTATAGAATGTCCTCTTGCTTTTGTGTGCTGAAAATCCAGTGTTTCATCTTACATATGGCTGTCTCTCCTATCTATTCCATCAGTGTGAGATACCATGTAATGTGAATCTTTTACCTTCCATTTCCCACCCTTTTCCTTTTTAAAAGTCAGTGTGTGCAAGAGAATTAGTCAACCACTTCACATTGTTATAGTCAAATGGGAAAAGCATTGTACAGAATTGCAAGATTTAAATCTAGTTGATGAATAGGCAGCTACTTTTTAAGTAACCTGTCCAGACATAATCCCCCCTCTCCATTCTCCATGATCTAAAAGCACTTCAGGAACACTCAGCATCAATATGAAATATTTGGAGAATCTTTCACATTATCAGTCTAGACATAGCCTGATTAATAACCAATTAAATGGATCCTAGTTTAAAAGCTATCTATCAAAATGATTATACCACTCAGTTCAATATATTGTTGTAATGTTTTCTGGTTAGAGTTCAGAATCAAATCTACTACAAGAATGTTCCATGTCTGGCTGATGGCAAAATATTTTTTTTATTCTTCTATATAAACCCTAATCATTTAAGTGTAGCATAATTTTTTAAACGTTGAAGTTACTTGACTGCTGGGATCACTGATGAGACAGATCAAACTCTTACAAAAGTTATGAGTACTGTTGTGGCCTGTCAGCTGCCAGCAGAGCTGGGGGCAGACTTGGACGATAAGGAGGTTGGGGAGGAACTTGGGCCAGTGCTGGAGTCTGGGAAAGGCTCTGATGGATGCTCTATGTTGGACGCAGAGATAGAACCAGGGCCGTCTGACATTTCCCAGCCACCGGAGAGGAGGAAGAACCTCTTCCGTCGAAAAAATGCTTTTAAAAGTTTTTTAAAAAGCTTCTGATGATCGCGCGGTTCAGCTGGGATCGTCAGAGGCTTTTCAAAGCATTTTTTTCTGCAACCTCTTGGCCGAAGAGGTTGTAGGAAAAAAAAATGCCTTTAAAAATCTCTGACGATCCCAGCTGAGTTGCCTGATCGGCAGAGGCTTTTCAAAGCAATAGAAAAAATGCTTTGAAAAGTTTTTTTTAAAAAGTTGGCCACACCCACCTGGTCACATTACCCCACCACCACCAAGCCACGCCCACAGAACTGGTAGTAACAAATTTTACATTTCACCCCTGCTGTCAGGACTTTATTGTGTCCAGTATGTGCCCTGATATTGTAAGCCATATGCTAAATAAATAAATAAATGTTTTGTTAGAGTAGCAAACATAAACCCTCAATCTTTTCTCACTTGTTCATTCTTCCAAAGACTAAGAATGAGCAACTGCTCCATAGCAAGTTCACATTTTCTAAAAATTTTCCTGAGCACTGAGAGCTACAGGATCACCTAGAGAATTTTCTGCAGGCCAGAATTTTCAGACCCCTTTTGACAGAATGCAGAGTCGCAGAAAAACTCTTGAACTTGAGGATAAAAGGTAACCAACTCTAATATGCTGTACCAATGCAGCCAATGGGTTTGAAAATGACCCAGTGAAGTACAATATGGACCCTGTATATCTTCTTGTCTTTTAAAACTAAAATAGTAGTACCTTATACCAGCAGTATGCTATCATATTTCAACTATATAATCTTATGGGCTCAGGACACTGGACTATAAAACAAGGGCATAGGGATGCAGCTTGCCCACCCCTGCCATATACACATATGTATAGGTAGTCCTCGACTTACATCCACAATTGAGCCCAAAATCTCTGTTGCTAAGTGAAACATTTGTTAAGTGGGTTTTGCCCCATTTTACGACTTTTCCTGCCTCAGTTGTTAAGTGAATCCCTGCAGTTGATAAGTTAGTAACTCGGTTGTTAAGTGAATCTGGCTTCCCCATTGACTTTGCTTAGAAGAAGGTCATAAAAAGTGATCACACAACCTTGGGACACAGCAACGGTCACAAATAGGAGTCGGTTGCCAAGCATCCAAATTTTGATCACATGATCACAGAGATGCTGCAAAGGTCGTAACTGTGAAAAACAGTCATAAGTCCCTTTTTTCAGTGCCGTTGTAACTTGGAGCGGTCACTAAATGAACTGTTGTAAGTCAAGGACTACCTATATAACACAAAATATATGTAAAGCAAAGTATTGCCCACACCCCTACTATATACACATATGTATAAGACAAAATTTGTATAACGCAAAATATAGTTGGGTCCCAAATCTATCTTACATCCGTGATACCATAGTAATTATCATGCAGCAGAGAAGTGGCTTTGTGTGCAGTCTAGAACGTTACGGTACCATTCCAGAGGTGCCTCTTTTACCAAGCCAAACTCCTTCAGTGCCTTGATGTACATCACTCAGCTGAGAGCAATGAAAGACACTGGGCAACAAGCTTGGGAGTTGGTCCACTTATCTGGAATTTGCAATCAATACAGGTGGCCCTTTAATGATTAGTCACTTAACAACCATTTGAAGTTGTGAAAGATTGCAAAAAAGCTACTTATTATTCCATCCTCAAAGTTATGACTACACACACCCCTGTGGTCACATGACTGAATTTTGGGCTCTTGGCAACCAGCTTGTATTTATGGCCAGTTGCAGCATCCTGAAAATTCATGATCACAATTTGCAAACTTTTTTGACGTTTTCCGCCATGGTAGCAACCATGGTGACTCACTTAACAACCATAATACAAATGGTTGTAAAATCAAGCCAGGTCATATACCTGTTTAACAACTTAACAACCAGTATTCCAGCCTCAATTGTAGTTGTAAGTCAAGGACTACCTGTAGAATAGGAAGGATAGGTTAACCTTTTTGAGTTCTAATTTTCTGAGTTGAAAATATATTCATAATGGATGGACCTGGCAAGACATCAAAATAAATATTACTGTATTTTATTCATCTCCACCTCTTATCCCACTGAAACTAAAGGGATGAATCTGGTCTCTCTTTTTTCCCTGCATTTTTCCACAACCAATCATGAATAATAGATGGACTTCCACTATGAACTTCTTTTACCATACCATTTTTCTATGTTAGAAGTTTTGAGGACATGCTGTTCCAATAGAGAATCTGAGAAGTTCAAAGATAATGACCAGCAAGTTGTGATTTTCCCATTCATCCCAAATTTAGACAGGTTGAAACAAGTACTACAATCTACTCAGAACAGTCATGGAAGAAGCACTTCCAGATTAGATGCTGGTTTTCCAAAAGATGATCCGTTGTTTAACCCCTTTTAAGTTAGCCACAAAGTTCCCCAGAGGAGTTTCAATCAACGAGCCTCTCATTTGCTATCATTTACCCCTTAGTATTATCATGAGGAATTTTTTTACAAAAGGAAAGACAATTCTTTTCAGAAAGGAATTACAGTAAAAAAAAAAACTAAGAAATTAGTGATAAGTATACTAACAATTATTGGAATTACCTAGACCATTTAAGCAACGAACAAGGCAAAATCATTTTCTTTTATTTTTGTAATTTGCCTCATATTTAACAATCTAATGGTCCTCTCATTTTGGTACTGGATCACTGTATGTCCATTGTCTTGGCTTATTTTATTCAAGTTTGACCAATCAGAGAAGCTCCATGCTTTAGGCACACCCAAGAATAGCAGATGGAAGTACTGTAAATTCTCTTACCATATTTGTCTCCATCTTCTCCTTTGGCACTGATCCGCCTTCCCAGCACCTGGATATGCTTCCCACTGGTTCGGCTGTAGAGCTGATAAAGCCTGAGCTGCTTCCTGCTGACATCGTCTCTTGCTCGTGTCTGATTTTCCACATGTATCCGAAAATCCACATTTTCTTCAGCAACAAACATCTAATTTTCAGAACAAAAAACAAACAAACCATAAATGACGATGCCGCTTTCAACGCACAGATGTCAAGTAGCACAGTCGATATTTTGTCTAACCAACTTTCAGAAGCTTGTAGACATAAGGCTGATGCTGGCCATTGGAATCTGCAAGATGACATGTTAAGAGCCAAAGCTGATTTGACTTGTTTCGAGAAGGACTGGCTACAACTGTGGGAATATTCTTGAGGAATGGGAGAAGGAACAGCTGCACCTAGGGTAACAGTCAGATAAGAGACATCTCGGTCCACAGAAGGAATGGGAGTGGAGAAAGCATTTTCCAAGTACTCTGGAAAGTAAAGGCAAGAAAGAGGAAAAAGGTGTTTAGACTTGCAATATTTTGTTATGATAACCTTAAATAAAGGTAGTGTTAGTAGTCATGGTTTTGGTTTCTTCTCTGGACTACCTTGAAAGGTTGGCATGCCTTCAGTCTCCAGAACCCTATCAAGTTCTATGTTGGAGAAGAAGTTACTAGGTTGAAGCTCCTTTTCATTCCATCTGAAAGCATGGAGTTAAGAGCACACAGTGTTGAATGACAGTGCCAGGAAGCTACAGGTAGCCCAACTCAAGCCTTATGCCAGCATCCAGCAGTGCATTCCCTTGGCCCCCAGAAAGTCTATTCCTGATCCTTTTGACATCACCATGTTGCAAAATCAAGCAAATCCAGACTACTATATACCTACCATATGCCCAGCAAAACAAAAACAAAAAAACAGAGCAACTCAATACGAAAGCAAACAGAATTATATTTCTGGATGAGCCTAATGATACATGTACTCCAGTGGTGAAATCCAAATTTTTTTACTACCTGTTCTGTGGTCATGGCTTGGTGGGCATGGCAGGGAAAGGATACTGCAAAATCCCCATTCCCTCCCCACTCTGGGGCCAGCCAGAGGTGGTATTTGCTGGTTCTCCGAACTACTCAAAATTTCCGCTGCCGGTTCTCCAAACTGCTCAAAATTTCCGCTACCGGTTCTCCAGAACCTGTCAGAACCTGCTGGATTTCATCCCTGATGTACTCCAGGTAATTTGGGAAAGAACCACCACTCATTTATGATGAAATATGTGCCTGATATTGTGCAGGAGAAAGAGCATGCAAAGTCGTGAGTGCCTCTCCCCCGATTTTTAAAATCAATCAAACTTTTATTTGTATCCCACCTTTTATTCCAGACTCAAGATAACTTCCTCTTCTCCTTTTTCCCCACAACAATCCTAGGTAGATCTGAGAAGGAGTGAAATCTCATACATTTTTTGGTATTCTTGCCAAAATTATACAGAAGAAACAAATGCACCTACACATACATGAGTGCTATGCAAAGCTCTATCCTCATTTGTCCATCCGTCTGCCCCCTTTTTTTTATGTCACATTTTCTCTTAAGAATGCATAAGTGGTCAAAATGGCTACGCTAGGTAACCTTGAATATAATGAATATTTTATTTTCATTAGTTGCAAAAGGATAGCAATGCTTTCATCAAATGAATAGGAATCTGAGTGTGGCCTTCACACAAACCATTTGGCTTGGCTTATTCTACCAGAGCATTTAATAATGTAAAGTATATAAAAAGGGTTCAGCTGTCACTGCTTTTAAAGGAGATTCATTTCTAAAAATTAAATATTTCTCCATTTAGGCCTCTTTCTGGTTTCAAAAAGTAAAGCATCGTGTCCCTTTAATACTCCAAAAACACTTCTTTTAAGTTCCAGACCAGCCTAATAGCAATTATTTCCTTTATGACCTTCCAAACATATAAAATTATCTCAGCAACGTCAACATGAAATATCTAAGATGTCTCTTTCCATCGTCTGGAAAGTAGGGTAATCACTATTTTGTTTTCATGGTTTGGGCAGATTTCCACTCTGTCAATTAGAAAATCTGCAAAGCCGCTTCCTGAGTTCTTTTTTTTTTTTTCAGGTGTGTCTTGAAAAATAACAGATTTATTATTTGCTACCATTTTCTTTTCCAATCTTAAATGCAGCAACTTTCATCAGCAAACTGCTGGGTTGAGGTTGCTGATCGAATCAGAGATGGGATAGAGAGATCCTATTTAACAATGACACGTTTCTAATGAAGTTAGCTACTATAAGGTAAAGGTTCCCCTCACACATATGTACTAGTTGTTCCATACTTTAGGGGGTGGTGCTCATCTCCGTTTCAAAGCCGAAGAGCCAGCGCTGTCCGAAGACGTCTCTGTGGTCATGTGGCCATCATGACTAAAGGCCAAAGGCACACGGAACGCTGTTACCTTCCCACCAAAGGTGGTCCCTATTTTTTCTACTTGCATTTTTTACATGTTTTCGAACTGCTAGGTTGGCAGAAGATGGGACAAGTAACAGGAGCTCACCCTATTACGCGGCACTAGGGATTCGAACCGCTGAACTGCCAACCTTTCGATCGACAAGCTCAGCGTCTTAGCTACTGAGCCACCACATCCCTTATTACTACTATAGGTTCATACATACAAATAGTAACACGTATGTTTGTGTGTCTCTGTTGCACCTGACAGAGAGGAACAAGGAATACAGGTAGTCCTCAACTTACAACTACAATTAACCTGAAATTTATGTTGCTAAGTGAAACATTTGTTAAGTGAGTTTTGCACCATTTTACAACTTTTCTTGTCACATTTGTTAAGTGAATCACTGCAGCTGATAAGTTAGTGACATGGTTGTTAATTGAATCTGGTTTCCCCATTGACTTTGCTTGTAGGTAGCAAAAGGGGATCACATGACCCACGGGACACTGCGACCGTCACAAATATGAGTCCATTGCCAAGCATCTGAATTTTGATCACATGACCATGGGAGGTGGTGCAATGTTCGTAAGTGTGGAAAAAGGATCATAAATCACTTTTTTCAGTGACTTTGTAATTTCAAACTAAGTGAACTGTTGTAAGCCAGGGACTACATGTATGTGTCACTTTTTGTCATCACGGTCTGAGAGTATTAATTCCTCAAAATGTGGAAATCAGGTTGCTATTGGAACTTCAATTCATCTTACTCTTGCCACTTTCCATTATTTTCATTGAAAGCACGCACACAAAACAAAGGAAATAAGAATGTTTCTCACTGGATTGAGTAACAATTTCATCTTCCCATCTCTACCATCCTGGTTTTTTTTTTATAAAGTTTTTTATTTTTATTTTTCAAAAACACATTTACATGTACAGTCATTTCCATCATTTTTCATTCATCTTTTCTTTTAACTTTCATTTTTACTTTTTCGGGGCTGCTCTCCTTTACTCCAACCTTTCTTCTTCTCCTCCCCTACTCTTCCCCTGTTTCTCCTCCTACTTCCTTCATTCTTCCTCTCCTTCTCTTTCCTACTTCCCCTTCTCTTCCCCCACTCCTCTCTTCTTCCCCCCTTCTAACCTTCTCCTCTACTCCTTTCCCCTCCCTCTTCTTCCTCTCCTTTTCCCTTTCTTCTTTCTCCTCTCCTCTTCTCTCCTCTCTTTTCCCTTCCTCTCTCTCTACTCCTTCCCCTCTCTCCTGTTGTTTCCCTTTTCAGTTCAATCTACCATCTGTTAACTTGATTCCCCTTCCCCCCCACCCCCCGCCATCCATCATGTAAGTTTCTAGACAGTTAGGAAGTTGACAGAGACTTTCAGTTTTCTTGATCTATATGTCTTCCTAATGGCATGGGAAATTACTCTTATGCTAACTTTCATTTAACAGAATGAGATGAAGCCGTCAGCAGGCATCTGTTTCTGGCTTTTAGAACACAGAAAGGAATATGGTGCAAAACAGGTAAAGTTAATTTTTGCAGAAGACAAAACCATGAGTTGAAGCACAGAGGAGAATGCAGAGCCAGAAGCAGTTAAAAGGCCAACCACCTGACAATGAAAGATCAGATTAGTATTGTTTTATTTAGTGTGATGGGGAAAAATAGGGAGGAGGTGGGAAGGTGTGAAATTTTTGCACAATATAGTTATGAGATCATGAAAGGTTCTTTTTTTCCATTGTATGGTATTTTTTCCCCAATGATCTGCAGCTTTAGCGATTTCCCACACTTCAGTTAAATCCAGATGGACGGTCTCACAAGGAAACACCTCTACGGTGTTTTTTCACACCAGGAAGCCAGGGCATCCTGGGAATCTGCAGCTTGGCAGGCAAATGAGGAACAGAAAATAGCAGTCTGCCTTCAGTAACCAACCACAAGTTCATTCTACCCTGAGAATGAGGTAATAAAAACAGAATCTTCTTTTGCAGAAAAGGAAAATAATGGGGAATTAGAGGAGAGATTTCAGCACCGTATTAGTCACAGGTATAAATTAGGCACAAGCCAGCAGTGGTTAAGAGTGAAGACAAGAAGCAAAAATGGGATAAAAGAAACAGAGTCGAAGCAATTTGCTCAAATTGAATAAAATCTTGGGGGAGGGGCAGTGGTTCATATAATCAGGTGAACACAATTTGTGAAGTTATTTGACAATACTCAGACACAGCAATCACGCATCTTAGATGGTACCCTTAAATCACAGAATTCAATCTGCCAGATTTCCTGGGGAATCAGAAGTTTCAGGACCCAACCACTGAAAATGTCAAATTGTGAGAGACAGAGAAATGAAATAACGAGAAACAAGAAATAGGACCTTTGTAAGCATAGAACATCTTCTTGGAAAATGGTAATGACACAAGGACACAATTTTTTGCAATACAAAAAAATACTAAATCTAAAAAAGAAACCTTTTTGCAAATCTTTTATATCAGCTTCTATAATTTAACTGCACATGTGGCACAGACAGCCAACCTATGATTGGTGCAGGAAAGTCTAGCAACAGAGTTAGATTTTGTGATCTTTTCAGAGTTGGGTGATGTGAGAACTGAGGTTTTCACATCATGCCTTTGCTCCTACAAAAGGGCAAATAGCATTGAATGTTACATTCTGTTCCAAAGAAAAGATACAGGGATCATTAAAACATAGCATGCTTCCCTTGCAAATAACTGCTTCAGACTTCAGTATCTTCAGTTAAAACGATCCAGTTAGAAAAGGCCTCCATCAGCATCCAAGTAAGGCCCTCATTCAATACTTATACACGCATCTTACTATTTCTTTTTAAGGTAGTCATTGTTATGCAAAGTGCTAGCAAAGAATGAAAAGTAGTGAACGACAGGAATTAAAGACAGGCAACCGAAAGTCTAGTTTACATCAACACAGTGCACTAATATATTTCCATTCATTTCTTTTCATTGCAGACCATCCTTGTTTTCACCTGCCTCACCGATTTCCATTTGTCTTTAAACTTCTCAGCTCTTTTTCAGAATGTCAGCAACACTATCTAGTCATGATTTTCATATGCCTGCCTGCCTGCCTTCCTTCCTTCCTTCCTTCCTTCCTTCCTTCCTCCCTTCCTTCCTTCCTTGCTGGAACTTCTGAGCTGTATCACTAGGCACAACTGGATGGTCAGTGCCATTGCCTATTTTTAAGCACACTGCCTACCATGTGTTATTAAAAGCCAAGTGGAGAGATGCCTGGGAAAAAACCCTGGCTAAATAACATTCTTGCATCATCCATTCATTCTTAATCCAATTTCTTTTAGTTTATCACTCCTCAAATACCCGACACTTCCACCATACACTTCCACTGTAAAACTCACTTTTATTACTCTCTGGATATACCCAAGTCTCTTTTTCATATAGCAAAGTAGGTAGGAGCACATTCTTGTCATAATAATTTTCATGTCTTTGGACAAAGAAGTGAATTCATTAATTCCCTAAAACAGATCACTTTTCTACCAGCATATATTCATCTTAACATTTCTCCATTCATTTTGCTACATTTAGTAACTATTCTGCCACTGTACACTAATTCACTCACTTGCTTTAATTTGGGGGCAATTATGTAAAATGTGCAATTGTTCATTCTGTTTTCCTGTCAAACTGAAATAACTTGATCTTCAATATATTAATTTTTTGATACATACACTTCACTGTATAAGTTACCTAACATTCCCTGCAAATAAATTGATTCTCCATCAACAAGGTATCATCTGCATATAAAAATGCATGAATATTCCCAATCAATATACTTCTAACACTAGGAGCATTCCTTACACATTTATTGATAAATACATTAAGCAACCATTTGCTAAATATTCATTTTATTTTAATATATTCGTTATTTCCATTATATACCAAATTCAACACAAACTCTCAACTCTATATTTATCTAATGCATTCCAAAATAGAAGCTTATTCGCTTTCTGATATACATTCTCTAAATAACAATATACTTCTCTTTGCTCATTCATATGTTTCTCAGTCAACTGCTGTAGAGCAAAAATCTATACCTTGCTCTCAAATATTTACTCATTGTTACATCTCATATGTTTTCTGTCAGATTCTGCAGTGCTTTCCAAGGGATTCTGAACAAGCAAATCCCCATGTTTATACATTCTTTCTTATTACCTTTTCCTTTTTATAAGAGAATCATAATGGCATTCTTTTAATAATTATGCATGAACTTTATATTCATATGCACATTAAACAAACTACATAGCTAACATCACATCAATTGTACCAACTACCTTTGCGAGGTTATCAATCGTCCACATTCTCATCACACATTTCATCATGTTTTGTCTTGGACAGTTACATTTATATTTATAATATCTAAAGATAACTATAACATATACAAATTTTCATCATTGCACTCTGAAAAATCCTTCCAGTAAGCATCAATAATAGCAATCTAATGCACATTATGATGAGGATCCAATTGATTGTAAACTTTGAGAACATTTCAAGGAGTATTGTATCTGACAACATACTAGAATAACTAGACTCCATTTTCCTGAATCAATTAGTCTTTGGCAGTAACATCATCCCCTTACCAATTGTTTGGAATTCTGATACACAGTATCATCCTACTTGAAAACTTCTCATCACTGTTGATTGTTTCTCTTTGGAGCCAATTTGGAATCTAATTTGAGTTGCTCTGCTACATCATTGATTGGAGTGCTTTTGGGTAAGTGAAATTCAATGACGTTCCCTTGAAAAGTCTTTGTTAATGCAATCTAAGTAAAAAGCACTTAGGAGATGAAACTGAAATTGAACAGGAAGAAGAAGCTGACTGTTGGGACAAACCTCCCTTCAGTTGCCAGAATTTAGAAATATGAGATGGGACAAAAATACAAGGGCACCTTTGGAGGATGGGTCCTCTCTGAATTGGAATGACATTCAAAACAATTATTCTAACCTTTGCGTTATTTTATCACATTGAACTAAGCATACTGTGAATTAAACACCAGGAATATGCTCCCTCTTGTACTTTTAACCATTAATACTTTCTACATATTAAAAGAAAAATCCTGAATTTCTGTAGAAGTCATATCAAAATATTGATCCAGCGATTCTTTTTTAACACTCTTTTTTTAAATTGACTTCTTTTAAAACTTTGAACCCATCAAAATACCTTTTACAAAGGCTCCTTCCACATATTCTCTTGATACATTCATAAATTAACTCTGTAACAGAATGCTATTCAAGCCACAGCAGGATTGTGTTACTACACAAACTTTGAAACTTGATCCATCCTGGAAAGTTCAGTTAGTTGTATACAATAGGCTTAATGATAAAACATCAAACAACAGCTGTGAACAGCAATGGAAATATGTAAAAGAAAATACAAAAAACAAGGTTTTTAGGTTTATGAACAAACTTCTTTTCCCATCCACCATCATAGCTATTTTTACAGGAGAAATGCCTATTCACAAAACAATCTGTGTCATTCTCATAGTTAATAGAGCATAAGCTCTGAGAATATGGGAAGCTATCAAGCATATTATTAGTATTAGTATTCCTCAATTTATGACCACAAGTAAGCCCAAAATTTCTGTTGCTAAGAGAGACAGTTGTTAAATGAGTTTTGCCCCATTTTACGACTGTTCTTGCCACAGTTATTAAGTGAATCACTGCAGTTGTTCAGTTACTACGGTTATTAGAGCCATTAGAACTAAAATAAAATAAAACAGCCACAATAAATGGCTTTAATCAAGAGGCCGACTATAGTTGTCTTTCCCATTTTTATGCCCTTCTCAGCCAGCTATATATTATATAATATCTTTGTTTCAGATTAATTAAATTGATTCAGTCTTAGATTTTAATTCCAACTGTCCATTTACTAAACTTCTTTTCTTTCAAACTTTTACTGTTTTGGCTGAATTAAAATTTTCAAAAAGGAAAATACTTGATGTCGCTTTGTCTTCTAATAACATCACAACATGCTTATATCCCAAGTAAACACATAAGGCTGTAATATCATAGTACAGGCATGTATTGAGTTTATTTATTACATTTGTACCCCACCATAATCCTATCAAAGTTACTGTTGCAGAAGAAGAGAGGCAGGCATAATTACGGTTCCAAAAAATAGAATTAAAGAATGGAACACAAAGCAAATATCTGCCTTTCACCTATCTCAATCCATTTTACAGATAATTGAATGTTGCTTATTTATCTTTGGATGTGAAAACTATTAGAAAACTGTAGGGCCTGAAATTTTGTATTTTTTTTTTTAATGAATTGCTATTTTGTGGCACAGTCAAAACGGATTGGAGAGTTGACCATACTGTCTAGAGATTCAAAAAAGACAACTCTGGAGGATGTCAGATTAAGGTTAGGTGCTGTAATTCATGACACAGCATGGAACAGGTCAAAGGAGACATAGCAGAAACCAGTAATTCATGTCACAATGGCCAGCTGAGATTACGGTGTCAAATTGGAGGGGAAGGCCACACACTGTGGGTCACTTTCCAATATTTGCCTGGTAAAATAGATATATTTGATTTCCCACATTTCTTGAAAATACAACAGAACAAGTCAGGTGAATACCCAAGCGCCATTGAGCCTAACACTTCATCAGTCCAACAGAATTTGTCATAGCATTTTAAGTTTCAGAAGCACTTTCCCTTTCATCAGAAGAGTACAATCAGGTTATTTATTTGGGCATTTAGTATCCCCATGTGTGTGTGTTGACATTCAGCATACTGTATAATGCAGCACTAGATTCTAGAATTTTGAGATCATAAAGAGAACAATCCCATGATATTGCCAGAACCAGGAAAAGATACTTATGTATCTCGTGCTTACCCATAAAAAGCAATTGGCTTTAGCAACTTTTTATAAAGAGCAATAAGAAATTAAGCAAAATTTGCTTAGGCTAACACTAAGAGCTACTGAACCAGGGAAAAAGTGCTGAAAGCCAGAAAGTGAGATTTTTTAAAAAAATAATACAGTTGTTAGTTAATGTACAGTATAATAGGAACAAAACATTTTGTTCTATTTGAATGTAAATGTTAAAATTCACAGAAAAACTAAACATTCATAATACTTTGAAATAAGCACTTATCTGAGCTTTGCAGTGCAGTTGGATACTCCACAGGAAAACTCTATATTGAGGATAGATAGATAGATAGATAGATAGATAGATAGATAGATAGATACAGACAGACAGACAGACAGACAGACATGATAGATAGATAGATAGATAGATAGATAGATAGATAGATAGATAGACAGACAGACAGACAGACAGACAGATAATAGATAGATAGATAGATAGATAGATAGATAGATAGATAGATAGATAGTTAATTAGATAGATGATAGATAGATAGATAGATAGATAGATAGATAGATAGATAGATAGATAGATATGGATGGACAGACGGACGGACGGACGGACATGCACAAATATGTAGTTTGGAAAATATTATTGGAAATTCTTTCCAAAATGTATGTATGTATATGAATGGAGAATGGAGAAATGAACAGAAATATATGTTTTTGTACATTCTCATCACACCCTATCATGGGATGGCTGAACATATTCAACTCACAAAAACTGTGATAGATTTGCTTGAATTAAATTTAAATTTTAGGCCATCTGCTACCTGATAGCTTTTTAAAACAAGATTTGTTAAATAGCTATACTTTGAGGGCATTTGTAAGGGTGAGAAGGCAACAGGTGATGTTGTTAGTGAAGATGGCAAAATGGACTGTTTTAATTAAAGAAAAGATTTTGTCTAGTTTTATCTCTCCTTGGAAATTGTTTCTGGGCTTTTGCTCAAAACTGGGGGAAAAAATGAAACTTTGATTTTAGATTTTGAAGATTAGAATGATTTTGCAATTAAAAAAATGGCTTGAAAAGTTGTGAAATGTAAAGCAAAAGGTTGATGTGTACTATTTTTGTTATCTATTGCGGGGGTCCCCAACCCCCTCAGGCCATGGACCGGCACTGGGCCACTGCATACCAGCAAGTGGGCCACGCAAGCAAGCAAAGCCCCATCCACGGGCAGCATGCGAAACCACGCCCCCTCCAGTCTGCGGAAAAACCTTTCTCCATGAAACCGGAGCCCAAAAGGTTGGGGCCCATTGATCTATTGCACCAAAGAAAGTCTTCTATATTTTTATCTTATAATAAAACTTTAAAACTGGAGAAAGCAAGACTGTTTTGGCAACACAGAGTGTTTTCACTGGCTTACTGCTAAAGAAAAAGAGTTCATATCAGTTGCTGCTTCTTTCAGAGACCATCTCTTAAAAACAGAAGTGTGTGTGTGTGTGTGTGTGTGTATCAGCTGCCTACTCTGTGGATGCAGATTTATACTTACAAAGGAATTTATTTCTGATGCTTCAAGATAAATTTGAAGACACATTTTTTTGGTTGCAATGAGTGGAAACTACTAACCAAACTTTTACCCTATACAAGGAGAGCAGCAAGTCAATGTTGCAATGCTTCAGCAGCAGCAAATTGACCTAAAGCAAAAAAAAAAAAAAGATTGGCAACCTTCAAAAAATTCACAGATAGAAATCATGAAGGAGGATTAAATTGTCACATTATTTTCTTAAGGTCATTTCAGGATTTACAAGGTTAGTGGTGCAATTGTGCGTGTATGTACATCTGTGTAAGACCGAGTGTGTCCCAGGGAATCCTGTTTTTTTTAAATAAAAAAAACTGCAAAGAGTTAATTGTGTAACTTCACACAGTGGCCAGGCAGAATGTGAATAGTCTAATGTTAGGAGCTCCAAGTCTGCTCCAAAATTCTACCTGAAATTCTCCCTAATATACAAAGTACCTATTTATTCCTGAGTTAATATTTCTCTCTCTCTCTCTGCATGTCTCTTTTTAAAAAAAAAAACTGGAAAGCATGTAAGAATAAACTGGACTGGAAAAGTGGCACAGTTTATTCTGTTCTTCAGCATGATCTGAACCCCTTCTTTCAGAGAAAAGGTAATGGGATGTTCCCCTTACAGAGTATACAGAAGCCCAGGGATACATTATTAATTGCTACTTAATTACTTGTGTTGCTTATGTATGAAAAAGAAGATGAACACAATACAATAATATGAAAAATAAAGGGGAGAATATACATGTATTACATTATGCAATATATTAAAGAAAGAAAACAGCTCCATTTTTAAATTGCTGATTAAACTTTAATCAAATCAGATGATATTGTCCACACACCGATAGAGGGTGAACACATATCTTCAGGCCAACATTTTAAAACTAGGATAACAATATATTTCCATCATAACAAAACAAACTATTTTGATATACTCCAAGCACAATAAACTTGTTATAAATTGATAAATTCCAAATGGTTATTATATAGTTCAACACCATGTTCACATCTCTACACCACTTATTTCCATCTGCCAAATCATATTTACAAACTTAGGGCTATTAAATTCCTGGTAATCAAAACAGGAAAACTGCAGAACATGCTCCAGTCCTGTGTCAAAATCCCCTTCACTTAGAGTATAATGAGGTTTGACAATGAACCTTTTTCTGAACATCCTCTGAGGAGTCCAATAAATATTTTTAAAAAGGGAAACTTTCATAGAATTTTGCATACTCTAATATTGTAGGAAACATATTTAACATTCTTTAAAACCCACTTCCATTGATTTGTTAACATGGGACATTCCCAAATTCTTACAGATTACCAATATCTGATTTATTATTCTTTAATTGTATATAAACATGAATTGTAAATTTAGAATCTCCCAAAACTCATTTCAATAGTAATATTTAGGGATTCAGATACTGCCAATGCATCAGGTTGAAATTGTAAGCTGAGAGGACTGTTAATTTAATATAATGCCATTGTTTAAATTGTTCTGGCAAAACAGCAGATGATATAAAAGATTCGTTTACAATGAGCAAACCTAAAGAATTAATACCACTTTTTGCCCAAGGACTCCAGGAAAAAAAAAAGATTTTCTTTCAATTTTCAATTGAGTATTATCCAAAAAGTGTCATGTGTCATGAGAATGGGGACCCTGAGAATAAGGATCATGTTTAAATTTCCATCCCAAGGTTTTCCAAATATGCCTTCAACGAGGAAAAACAACTGAATTTCCAATAGGAAATTCATGCCAATAATACGGCCAATCCTGCCAAGAACTTAAAGGGGTCAAATAATATCTTTCTAGATGTACCCATAATAGTTTTTAAGCAAATCACAGAGTAGAATGCAAATCATAACATAGGCGGTGTTAAGACTAGAAGTCCAGAAAAAATAAAGCCCCTATCTTTGTAAGAAAATTGCAATTTAGATAACAAAAATGTTGGAATCTTTTAAGAATTAAAGGGCACAAAGCAAACTATATGGCATTGTTGACATTGTACCAGCCTCTTTAGTACATGAAGCAACCATCAATGCTGTCTAATGGAAGGCCAAGCCTCCCAAGTTCTAGAGCCAGGTGTCTATTAGGAATTGTTTCTGATAAACGCTCCCATAAATTCAGGTTATAAATTCATCCCTAAGAGAAGCTGCAGTCTTTTGGAGGGGGAAGTGAGTGATCAATTGAGGACCTAGATCAGGGGTGTCAAACTCGATTTCATTGAGGGCCACATCAGGGTTTTGTTTGACCTCAAGGGGTGGTGGCATGGCCAGGGGGCATGGTCAAGGTGCATGGCCAGGGTGGGCATGGCCAGCTCAATGTCACTCGTGTTGGGGCACCTATGGTGACCAAGTGCTAAGGCAGGACTTCCCTGAGACCCTTACTCACTCTCATAATCTCCTTTCCTCCCTCCCTCCCTCCTTCCTGCCTTCCTTCCTTCCTTCCTTCCTTCCTTCCTTCCTTTTCTTCTTTTGTTTTCTTCCCTTTTTTTCTTCTTTTTCCTTTCCTCTTCATTCTTTCTTCTTCCTTCCCCGCCTTTCCTTATTTTTCCTTTGTTTGGTTTTGTTTTTAGTTTGTTTTTCTAGCCCTCTGCCAGCAAAAATAGAGGGCTGCAGGAGGCCATCGTGGGCTAAAACAGGGCCCGGTAGGGCTGCGCACAGCCCCACTGAGCTCCGTCTTTGCTGGCAGAGGCATCACGGGCCGGTCCTCTGCTGTTTCCAGGGCAGCCCCATGGGCCAGATCTAAGCACCCCCACGGGCTTGATCCAGCTTGCGGACCTTGAGTTTGACACCGCTGACCAAGATTGTACCTTTAACAATAGGGATGTGTTCCACCATGCCTAATCAGAACATGCTAGACTTCATGACAAAAGAGACAAGTTCAGAATTAAGTTTTGCTGCGTTCTGGACAGCTGGAGCCTCCGGGTGCCCTTCAAGGGGAGCCCCATGTAGAGAGTGTTGCAGTAGTCAAGGCGAGAGGTGATGAGGGCGTGAGTGACTGTGCACAGGGAATCCCGATCAAGAAAGGGCCGCAACTGGCGAATCAGGCGAACCTGATAAAAGGTCCCCCTGGTTACAGCTGTCAGATGTTCCTCCAAGGACAGCTGCATATCCAGGAGGACTCCCAGATTGCGAGCCCTTTCTGTGGGGGCCAAAGACTCATGCCCAATAGTCAGTGATGGAGTCAACTGACTATATCGGGATGCCAGGAGCCACAGCCACTCAGTCTTGGAACGGTTGAGCTTGAGCCTGTTCCTCCCCATCCCTGAATTTTCTTTTCATTCAGGGATGGATCCCAGGACACAGAAACACCAATTATGAAGAACAATATTCTGTTCTTTAGTATATATGAGGAACAAAATAGAACATAGAACAGAATATATGAAGAACAATATATAAAGGTATATAGGTCATCCTCTCTGCTTACTATTTAAAAAAAATCCTTATAGCAATTTTTCTTATTAACCACAAAGGCATGAAATTCTGTGAGCTAGTCATGACCACAAATGGCTTTCATACTTGAAACACAACAGGGAAAGTGGTTATCTGCACACAAACCCAACATTGTCACAACATATTTAAACATGCCCTCATATAGGAAATACCTCTTTTCCAGTACCTGATTACTAATTAGTATCCAGGTACTGATTAGTACCTGGGTACTAATTTGCCCATTCTCTGTCTTCATGAACAGGATAGATTTCTACCCTTTTGTAGACGGATGTGATTTGCAAACGTAAACAGCAAGACAATTTTACAATCATGCTTCAAGTTGTGGTAACTTTCCTGCAACTTATTTCCAAAAGTACAGCTGGATCACTTTTTAATCACTTGCTTGGGGGCTGTTATCAGAGATGGAGACCTGATGGTTTTCCAGATCTCAGTGCAGTGCAATTCCTGTTATCTAACCACTTGTTAACAGGGCGTGCTAGATGTTGTAAGTGCTAGATGTTAGGCAATGCTGGATCCACCTTATAGTGACAAATGGTAAGACACAGTCCAAGGGATGAAGAAATGAACTAATGGTGCAAAGTTCTTAAACGGAAAAAAATATTAAACAACAATATTGCTTCCCTGGCTCCAAACACATGTATGATGTTATTTCCACCAAGTAAGTGTAATTTCTCCATTCCACATACTTAGACAATAAATCTGAGGATGCCTTTCACTTATCTGGCCCTGGGTCAGTGGTGGGTTCCTCCCAGTTCCTCCCAGTTCCACCGAGCCGGTACCGGTGACGATATGACGTCACCGAACCAGTTCTGCCCCCCCGCCGCCCACCCGCCTCCCGTTATTCTTCCCTTTTATTTGACCCCACCCCCAATCTATTACTGCCTCCTGAGTCCCAGCTGATCAGCTAGAAGGAAAAAAACTGTTTAACTCTTGCTGCGGGGCTTCAAAGGGCCGCCCTACAGCTGATCAGTGTTAAAAGGCAGTGTGGTGGTAGACCGGTGCCTCCAAAAACAAATGAATAGACCAGTGCCTCCAAAAATAAATGGGTAGACCGGTGCCTGCAAAAATAAATGTGTAGACCAGTGCCTCCAAAAACAAATGAGTAGACCGGTACAGCTCTGCAAGCAGTTAAAAGCCTGGTAGACCAGTACCTCTAATAAATCCTAAAGAATTGTCACATGACCATCAAACCATGCCCACAAAATAAGCCACGCCCACAGAACTGGTAGTAAAAAAAATTTAGAACCCACTCCTGCCTTGGGTACATTTCTCATATTTAGACAAAGGGGTCTTATCCTTGAAAAAAGCCAGTGGTCATTCATGTGCTTACAGAAGGCTTTTACAATATCCACGAGTCCAAATAAAACTAAACAGTTGGCATAGAGAGGTCAAGGGAAGGGGCTTTCCAAAATAACAGACAGAAGAATGGGACTTAATTCTTCAAACAAGTGACAGAGGGAATATTCCAATGCCAAGGTGGTTCAGTTTTCCATTATGACTGATTCATATGATTGGTTGGAGAATAGAATAGAATAGAATAGAATAGAATAGAATAGAATAGAATAGAATAGAATAGAATAGAATAGAATAGAATAGAATAGAATAGAATAGTTGGAAGGGACTTTGGAGGTCTTCTAATCCAACCCTGCTTAGGCAGGAAACCCTATACCCATGATGGCGAACCTATGGCACGTGTGCCCAAAGTGGCACGCCAAGCCATGTCGCCCCGCATGTGCGGCCTTACCTGTTTGTCTTCCGGGTTTCTGGCGCACATGCACATGCAAAACTCAGCTGTCCATCTGTGTGGCAGTGCCAAAAACTGGTGCGCGCATGCACGCTGGCCAGCTGATTTTTGGGTGCACATGCACGCCAGAACCTGGAAGTTCAGGTTTTCTGGAGCGTGATCCATTTGTGCGCATGGCACAGCTGAAAACCGGCCTGCACATGCGCGCCGGCCAGCTGATCACTGGCCGCGCATGCACGCTAGAACCCGGAAGCTCAGCTTTTCTAGAGCACAGTCCCGACGAGGGCGCGTGTGCACGTGTGACGTTTCTGTATGACCTTTTCGGCACTTGGTGCCGAAAAGGTTCGCCATCACTGCCCTGTACCATTTCAGACTTGATTAGTTTCCACCCATTGCTCATAATTATGAACAGCCAGTTTCCTAATTACATGAGGTGTGGACCTTGTAACTTAGTTGCTTTTGTCTGATTTTTTTTTTACCACCATACTGCATGGCCTCACTATTGAATTGTCCTTCTATAGCCATAACAAAGAGAAACAGTGAGATATTTAACATATAACCTTGGTGCTGCTCACTTTTTCTTTTTTAATTATGGCTGGATGTACACATGGTCCCAGATTTCATCAAACTGTCCCTCAACCTTTTCCAATCATATTGACTAGAGATAATTAGAGGTCTGTTCCAACACACCTGTCGTACAGAGCTTTAGGAAGGGATGACCTGAATCAACCTTTGAGCACCTTTCCTTTCCATCAGGTTATTTTAAGACCGATTTTTTCTACCTACCATTTTCATGCTGTCTCCATTTTTAAAAAAGAGGATGCATTATGTATAACATCCAATAGATCCCTATGAAAGGGATCTCCAACCCACACATAGCTACAAATGACCAAGTGGTTTGGTCTATGGGGCTTCCTGCCCCCAGAATTTTCAGAGCTTTCCCATGTAGCTATCCCAGAGTCTCAAATATCATTTCTTGAGCGCAAAAGGTACAGAAGGCCTAAAGGATTCAATAGATATCCATGAAGAACTGAACTATTTCTCAATTCTTGGCAGGTTAAAATATGTGAGCTCGATGCAATGTTCTCCTGCAACTTACTTCTGTCTTTGACAGTTAGTACATTTATGAGCAAACACATTCCTTGTTGAACCTTAAACAGTGTTAGCTGAGATATTCATTAACTGATTGTGATTTCCAAACCTGCCTCAATGCTGCCAATTTTTTATCATATCCTGGGAACTGCCTAAATGGCATCACTGAATGTGTGGCACACCCATCGTCTGCGGTCTGGACATTTTTATTCCTGTGTTACAAACTCAAAACACAGACTGAACATTCTTAACCATTTGTCCACAGAGAAATCCAATTTAGTTAACCCAATCCACACATACATAAAAAGCAACATTTTCCATTAATGGCAGGGCTGAGATTTGATTCAGACTTATAGGCTAAGACAGGGTGGTCATTTCAAAGGCATTTTTGGAAGATTTCTGATGCTGAAATATGCATGTGTGTATTCGTGATACTGACAGTACATGGACTGTTGTAAGGGCAAGGCTTCATTTCTTAAAATCCTGCTTAATAGTTTGCCTTGGGATGAACTGTACTCAAACTCCATTTGTTCTAGCCAGCTCCTTAATATTAGCTTGAAAGAAACATCTACATGAAGAATCTTTCCTCTCATACCTGTCACATAGCCAAGTCTGTCCAGTTTCATATTTATCTGATCTAATGTAAAAATTTCCATCTTCTCCAACTCTGCCTCTCCTCCACAAGACTGAAAGTGGGACTTCCCTCCATGGCTGTTTTGGAGTGATCAAGCACTCATCCGAGCTTCATAAACCACCAGCCATGCATTACACAGGCACCTTATCAACATGAGTTTAAACAGGTGTAAAAAAAAGGTCACAAATGGCCAATGGTTCATGCAGTGGACCACACCAGTTGAAGGTTAGAGTTCCCCTGTGCAAGGCTGGTCAACAGCTCCCCATCAAAATGAGACAGACAGCAAAATAATGAGTAAGAGCATGAGCATCAGAGTGAGAGGAAGCATAAGAGATAGGAATGAATTAAAAAAAATAAGGAAGGGATAGTGTTAAAAAAGTAGAACAAAAGAGCATAGGACACAGTGAGAGTAAGAGAGAGGGTGCACTAAAGGGAGAGGAGAGAGAGAGAGAGAGAGAGAGAGAGAAAGAATGAGAATTAAGGGAGATAGATGTACAAATGAAACAGATGAGCAAGTCAGACAACAGCAAGACACACAGAGAGAAAAATACTTGGTCAAATGGTTGTCCAGTCTATTTTTGAAAACTTCCACAACTCCAGGAGGCAAGCTATTCCATTAATTAATTAATTATGCTTACTTCTCCTTACTTCTAGGTTGGATCTCTCTTTAACAAGCTTACACTCATTACTTCTTGTCCTACCCTTTGGCGCTTTGGAGAATAAATCAATCCCCTCTTCTGGGTAATGCAGGGGTGTCAAACTGGCAAGCCGCAGGCCAGATGTGTCACATGCAGGCCACGCCCACCCCAGCTCCTTGAATGGGAAAAACACCACAAGACTGCAATGTGACGTGGCAAGTTTGACACCCGTGATTTAATGGATAAAAAGCCACTATCCACTCTGCATATCAGATTCTGACAAATAACTAAACTCTTGGGTCTACCTAGCTATCTAAATTCTACTCTTCTCACAGCCTCACACCAGTGGATGGACAGAAATTGGTAGATTTCTATCCACCCACTTCTTCTATGACAAGAAATCCACAAATCACTGCACCTTCATCTGATCCAGGGTAAGCTATCAGATCAGCACCAATCAACAATCTCATTACAAAGGCAGTGCAGAGGCTCCATATTGGGGCAATTCAACTTATTCCAGGATATTTTTGTGCTGCCTCATCACCTGGCATAAAGCACATTAAGTCAGCTGTGCCTCTAGCCTAATAAAACCAGCTTGCATTTATGACATCGTTAAAAAGAGCTCGCAAAAGATCCTGAAATTAACAAGGTTACACACAGAGACACATGTATTCTGAGCATCCTGGCCGTGCTACAGAAACCAATGATTACTCCAACTCATCATTCACTCTAGCAAAGCAGGATCAATTCTGATTGGATGGAGAAACACCCCATGATATTAGCTTTGGCTTTCTTCCTTTGACTTGATCCGCTCGCACCTTGCAAGATCATCTAAGGAAAGCAGCTCCCATACTCCTCAAGCAAATACTTGTGTTTGTGAAAGATGCCAGTCTTCTTTTCTTCCCTTTAGCAATCTGAAACCATCGGCTTTTTGTACATTTAGCACTGCAGCTTATTTGGAGATGTCCCAGAGCCAGGAATCCAAAGGGGTCGGTTAGAAGGATGAACGTGTCCCTTTCTCAAAGGGTAGCACAAGGTTGGCAAATCAAACTCATTAGCTGCCCATCTAATATTGGAAAGGTACACTGCTCTGGTTGTGCAAGGTGCTAAACAAAACACGGGCCAAATGGCAAGCCCTGTGCATTAATCAAACAGCTTGATCCCTCTGGACCACCCCAACCAACAGCATCGCATCAGGATAGACAGTATTCAGAGCCAGCTGTACAAGTTGGAGGTTGTTAAATTCACACAAGGGAAAGCACCTGGTTTGCATTACTGGCAAAGGCATCTATGAGCAACGCACTTTCACCAGGGGTGAGGGGAGTTAAGAAAGCCTAAGGGGAAGTCCCCGCATAAACTGAATATTGTGTATGCCTGATCTGGTAATATACAAAAAGAAACAGGGAAAATATATATATATATACAGGGAACAGAGATTGTTCTTGGCCAAGGATTTTTTGTAACTCTGGGAGGAGAAAGGCAAAAGTCCCCTCCCTACCTTACCTTCTGCCCTTCTAGCCTTCGTTCCCCAGGCATTCAATGTACCCATAACTTCACTGCCAAGCAAGAATCCCAAGTTCCCCTCTGTTGCTCTTTGAAAATTAAACTTTGGCACCACAGAATGGAGTTCAGTCCTGCTGATGTTTTCAAACCCGATTTTTTGCAAGCAGAAGTATTTGGGCTTCTGCAAAGAGATTGCCAGGGAGGTGGTAAAATGCTGCACCTCAAATTCATGTAGTGATAGCAAGAGAGATAAAGTCAAATCATTTATACATATTTCCTACGTAGGGCAAAAAAGCCACAAAAGTGCTTTCTTTATGCATTCTCTCCAAATAAGTTTCAGAAAGGGATAAGATTGTGCCAGATGATTTGGGGGATACATGCCCAGGATCATGAGAAGTATAGGGAAATAAGAAGAGGTATGGTGCATATGTACTAGAAAACAGACACCAACAATCAAGAGTTTGCATGGTTTCTCCCAATAGATTCTTCCATGCAGCAAAATTTGTGTTGTTGAAAGCTGTCAAAAAAGTACAGGGAAACATAGAGGAGAATGCACAGACGAAGCAAACCTCACATATAATTTTAAATTCATCGTTACAACTATGAAGGCTATGACCTTCCTCTTTTTAAAAAAAATGCTAGAGTTCTTAGGAATCCAAATTATGTGCCAGAGACCAAATTCTTTGGACAAGTGCAGGAGATGAACAACTCAAGAGAGAAACAGAGAAAGAGATAATGAAAAGATGGGAGAGGGAAGGAGAATTGCTGATCTACATTTTGTAGATTTAGACATGAATGATGATTGTGCTGAAAGCACAATCTTAGTTAAAGAAAACATAATTCGGGCTGTATGGCACAGGTGGCAGAGCAGCCAAATATGGACATCTGTTCAGTTCCTGCTGGGCACCCGGGGCTCTGAACCTGTGCGTTTTGCACAAAGCCAGGAGCATGTGATCTTGGCAGTGGGTCTTTCTAGAAACCAACCAAATTAGATCAATGGGGGTGGTATTCAAAGTTGAGAAAAGAGAAACAGAAGGAAGAATTTTATTTTCTTCACCTGCTAACCACACTCTGATCAGACTGCTGCTGATTCATGTTAGTCTCTCTCTCCTCATCACTAATAGCAAGGCCAGAGAGATGAGGGACAAGACACTCTATCTATATGGGCCCAGGCCCACCCCATATTTTGTCCAGGGACTCCTGGTCCAACACTCTCTTTTTCCTTCTCCCTGGTCACTTTTTGCTTACCACCTCACTATGCAGCACTTTCTCTCTCCCTCTCCCTCTCTCTTCACACCCAGCTTCTTCATTTCCTTCCTGGATCTCTTGACAGCTCATACAGAGTCACCAAGAGCCCTTTTGGAACTCAAGATATGAGATGCATGTACATCACTCTCTAGCAGGTCTAACCACTCTATATAGTTAAAGAAAATGAGAGGGGGGGGAAGTAGTGCCTCTGCCATTGCGCCACTTGAGAAGTGAAAGGAAGCAAGCAAAGGTGGAGGGGGGGGACATTTCACACTAAATATCAGAACCCTACAAGCTGCTGGGGCCTGATCATGCGCCTGGGGATTTTGCCTCAGTAGGCTGATCTACATTACACACTCTGGTGGTGTTGCAAAGCAGGTAGCGAACCTTGGGGAAGGAATCCAAAGATCTTTAGGGAAAGTTTGGGAACAGAAGAAACATGCCTTCAGTCAAGGGAGTATTACAAAGAGATTCAGGTTAGCCTCCCCATCACTCCCATCTCCCTATAATGTACCTTATGATTCTTGACGAATGTATCTTTTATTTTATGTACTCTGAGAGCATATGCACCAAGACAAATTCCTTGTGTGTCCAATCACACTTGGCCAATAAAGAATTCTATTCTATTCTATTCTAAAGTGCAAGAGAGATGGAAGAGAAGACAGTAACGTTCTATTAATGCAGCCTATCTCAACAAAGCAGAAGTCTAGCCTTCCTGTGGAGTCTGTTTCCTGGTTTGCAGTACTTTCAAAGAGTAGGAGGTGATGCCTGTGCTTCCCACCAGGACTCTGACATGTGGGTCTTCCGTCAATCAGACTCAGCAAAAACACAAGGCCATGACAGTCTCAGTATAGAGAAACACCTGGCTCCAGAATCCCCGAGAAGGAGTTGCAGACATCCATAGGAAACTCAGGCCCATAATTCCATACCCCCCCCTTCTGTGTTCTTTTGTAAAGCAAAAGTGGAGAAAAGAGAAAGACAAATGTCGAGTGGATATTTTATAAACCGATGTAGCCATCCAGTAAATTAATAGCAGAGGGAGACGGGCACAGATATTTTGGTGACTTCATGAGTACTATCTCTCTCTTATGTGTTTCCCCATTGTTCTAAGATATATTCTGAATGAGAAATAACATCATAACTATGTAATATGATGGACTGCAGGGCCGGCGCAATGTGTAACATGTTCACACCGGTGCAATAGGATTGGGTGTTTTGTTAATATGATTTATTGGGTTAGGGATTTTCTGTCTTCACTGTGAGTTGTATTGTGTGGGGGGGGTGCACTGAGGGAGCTCAACCAATCTCATTGTACATATGTTGTGCACTGACAATAAAGAATTGAATTGAATTTGAATTGAATTGAAGCTAAAGACCACAATGCTTCAATAGGTTGGAGATGGTTACAGATTGATACAGAGCAATGATTTCCTTAATTGATAAACCATCAAGGGAGAGACATTCATTGGACCTTACATTGTTAGAGTTCAACAACTGTCTATAATTATGAGTTACTGGAAAACACAAGCATATGTTGTTATCTAGCTGTAACCCCATTAGACCGGGAGTCAAAATGGAAGCTTTCCAGGTACCAACGCCTTACCTGGTGCTGCTTGGTGGTGAGAAGACAATGTGACGCATGGCTTGCTACCCTCTCCAGACTCCTGTGGCACCAGGGAGAGCACCATAGTACTAATTAGCGTCACCATGCTTACCTTCTATTTGTGGGATTTCCACGGGCTCTGACTTGGCCGAGATGGGAACAATACTTGTGTTCAATAAAGATTGAACACAAATCTTTAGACTAATCCAACAGAACTCTTTTTCAGAGTCTAGAGCGAAATGCTATTAAGTCTTGTATAACACACGGGCTTGAGAGGCCTCCAGTGAAGGCAGCCTGGGTTTGGTTTAACCAATTGGCTTTCATGCTAGCCTTCCAGGAGATTCTGTTATACAGCTCTGCTTTACAACACAAATGGCACATTGTGCTAACAAATAAGAAGCCTGTCCTAGAATTAGGCAACTCTACTAATACATTACTACTGTTGTTCTAAATGACATTGCCTCCATAAATACCTTCAAATCCACTCCTTCATGTGTAGCTATGGTGTCCCTGCTCAGCACCATGAAAATAAATTCTTCAGTTCAACTGAATTGAATTCAACTGAAATATCATGCCTTTGCTTGCATAAGAACCTGAGTTTTACCATATTATACCATCTAAAATAAAAATGACTGCCCTAGCAAGCAGCAGTTTCTAAGACTATCAAACCAAAGCTTTTTTGTGTGTCCTGCTGCCTGATTCTACTTTTAACCCGAAATGCCCAAGGTTCAACCTGGGTTTCCAGCATGAAAGCAAGTACTTTAAGGAGGAGCAGGTGTCTTTCTCTTTTCTCTCTACTTGTGAATTGTAGTTTATAAGTCCCGTGGGCAGGGGGTGGGGGGGATACCTGTGTTTTTGTTATTCTCCTGAAAAGTACTTGGTAATCTATGTTCATGTTGTTATATAAGCAATCAACAAAGTTCCAAAGAGATCAAGCTCAGAATCTCCACCCTGACCAACTATAAGTGGCAAATAAATTTAACAAATATTTCACAACCTAGAGCCTGACACCTCATTCCACAAAGAAAAATAGCCCAACCTGAACATTTTGAAAAAATGTGATCCTGACACCATAAGAATCAGAAGATGTTCTTCTCCACATACAAACTCTTTAAGTTGTCACAAATAGGAGCTGCCTTGTAAAAGAAATGATAAGTAACAATCACAAAACTGTACTGAATGTGTTCAGAAAGTAGCAATTGGAACAGCAAAACCATAGTTAGTAAAACAACTGGTATCAGCAAAAGATATTAACCCTGAGTGCTAATGTACATTAGGGTTTTATCGTGGTCTGCAGCATCTGGTTCGCGGCATCACACACAGCATTTCCTGACATTATCTTTCCCTCAGTACACCATTTATTCCCAGACACTTTTCATATTTTGTTCCCCCAGTGGACTGTGGTTTCCATGCACTACTGAATTTGTGTGGTCCAGTCTAGAGCTGTTAATACTGAAAATTGTATTAAAGCTGAAAAATTTGTTATTCTATTTTCCCCCTTACTTAAAGCAGCGAGTGGGAAGAAGGCATTCCAAGCAGAAAACTCCCCATTATTTTTTCCTTATAATCTGTGTTTTAATATGTAGATTCTGTTGCTACATGCCATCTTTATTTCAAGAGCATCATTCTTATGTAACTGTGCAAATGTGCATGCATTATTTGTTTTCTTTCTTTTAAAGCAAACTTCAACCTCCCACTTTTCTCACAGTGCCATGTGCCTCTAATTATAAATCAAACCAAGCACATGAGCCATGCATCATCAGCTCCTCCCACAATTAGACTGTTTTGGGTTGATGGAGAGACAGTACACCAGATATACACTATTGTATAACTATGGACAGCCCCACATCAATTATTGCATTTGGAGAAAACAGTACATTGGCATAGTGATACCTTTTTAACTTAGGAGGCTCGTGTTTAGATTCTTTTCCTTGTGTTTCCTTTAGACAAAATATGTAATGCTCCACAGCCTCTTTTACAGTCTTTTTTCTGCCATCCCCCATCAGTCCTACAAGTTGCTGGAAGTTATGGAGAGGCAATTCATGACATCACTACTTGCATGAGCCTGATGGAGCCAATGATCTCTAAGATTGATACTTTCTGCTTTGTGTTTCTTTATGTAAGGAAATCCTAGAGGATTTCTCAGTGGGGGAAAAGAATCTGAAAGAGTAACTTATGATTGATTTCTGTACCGAACGTAACCCCGCCTCTTCACCACAAGCATGTTAACTGGGGAAATCAGCACATAGTTTTAGACTTACCTCAATTTTCTTTTCAAGGTCAGAGTTCAGTTTTGCAAGTTCTTGATACCTAATAGCTAATAGCGCGTCCCTATGTGTCTTCAAGTAGTTCTTTCTCACCAGATGCTATTGCACGGCTGCACATCACCTTACTAATACCTCAACCCTGCTGCTAGCATCCCTGATTACCTGGGGTTCTCTAGTTTTGCACCCTCTGGGCAAACTAATGCCAACTGCTGAGACTATGTCACAAGAACCCCTTTTGTTGGTTCACTTGGAAAAATGGTCAGATGCTCTAAAACTAATGGCTCTTCCTGCCTCTTTTGTGTTTTGATTCATTTCCACATTCCCCCAAACCACTCAAATAACTCAGGAAGGTAAGTTATCTTCCTCCTGTGTTCTCCTTCCCATTGAAGAGAGCTAGCATCACCACCTGTCCTGGGTAGAAGGGACCCACAAAATGTGGCTTACAGTACAATATTAGGGTGCTGTAATACAGCAGAATCCACTTGGGAACGACTTGGTGGAGACTTAACAGTCATTGCTGCATTTCACTTCGTTCATGCGGTACAGGATCTTATGTGGTTTCATGGGCTTACACATGAACAACTTCTTGCAATGCAAAACAGGAGCATGAAAGGAAGAGGGGATCTGGTTTCATGACACAGGGCGAGGAAGCTCATATTTTAGTAGTTTACAATTCATTACAGCTTTTTTTGTTGTTGTTGTTCTTTTGCTTTCTTTCAATTTTATTAAGTGGGAGATTGTTCAGCCCAGTAAAATGTGGGTGTGTTTGGATTCAAGGTCACATGAATATAGCACCTCAGCAACTACTCAAGCTGTTTCGATATGTATGATTGATAGATAGATATAGAGAGAGAGATAGGGAGAGAGAGACAGACAGACAAACAGACAGGACAGGCTTGATAAATCGATACTTACAGCTTGAATCCTCCCCTATCCTATCCCCTTCTCTCCCTCAGGCTTTCTAACCAGGGGTGGGTTCTACTTACCTTTACTACCAGTTCGCATCGTGCCCGTGCGCGCTCTTGTGCGCATGCGAAGCTTCTGTGCATGCGCAGATCAACTTTGATGACGTCCAGGTCAGTGGGCAGAACCTCCCACTGCTTTTACTACCGGTTCTTGAGAACCGGTCCGAACCGGGGACAACCCACCACTGTTCTAGCCCCTTCTCTCCATGAGGCTTTCCCCACAGAAGCCTGTCCTATGCTATCCCATACTCTCCAGAATTATTTTCAAGTTGGGAGTGGGAGTAGAACATCTAACTAATTAGCATCAGAGCGTGTTATAATAATGTAGGAAATACTAATGCTCTGGTGGTCATTTCGAAAAATCCTTTCTTAGTGAGCACCTAAAAGCCAGGAGGAACATACGTGGCAAATTTCAAGTTTGTAAACTTTACAGTTTTTGAGATTTCGTGATTAATGCGTGAGTGGTTTTCGCTGATAGATAGATAGATAGATAGATAGATAGATAGATAGATAGATAGATAGATAGATAACTCAAGGTGACAAACAATCATAATACTCCTTCCTCCTCTTTTTACCCAAGAGAGAGCCCTGTGAATTGAGTTGGGCTGAGAGCAGGGGTGAAATCTAAAAAATTTTGCTACTGGTTCTGTGGGCGTGGCTTAATTAGTGGGCGTGGCTTGGTGGTAAGGTGACTGGGTGGGCATGGCCAAGTCAATGTCACTTCTTTGCCCTTTTTTAACCTACAAAACACAACACAACACAATTGGCTCACCCACAATGTAAAAGCAGCTGTGCTAGACTCAAAATGGCCCCGCAACAAGCAGGAACCTCACACAGCCACAAAAAGCCCCAAAAAACAACTTTCACACTTTACACACACAAAATTCCACATACAGCTTAGTGAGATTTTGTGTGTTTGTGTAGTTAGAGTGAAACACTACAGAAACACACTAAATCTCAGAAAGCTGCACAAATATTATTTTATTTTAATTTATTTTTATATAAAAGCAGCTAAATTTAAAACTTCCTAAACTTTAAATGGCTAGGTCTAAAAAAAGAACAACTAAAAAAAAAAACCCAATTAACTATTTTTTTTAAAGCTCCCAAAGGGGGAAAAAACTTACCCAATAGAACAGGGGTCTCCAACCTTGGCAAGACTTGTGGATTTCAACTCCCAGAATTCCTCAGCCAGCTTTGCTGAGAGTTGAAGTCCATAAGTCTAGGCAGGAAGGCAGGCAGGCAGAAAGAGCTGCTCACCAATGAGCTTGATTGCAGGCAGGGAGATTCAGTTGCTTGCTGATGCATGGATTGCGATCGTCATGCGATCAGCAGCTAAGGTAAGCAAGCTGGAGGCTGTGAGGGGGGGAGAAAAAAAAGAAACTTTTTTCTTTTACATGGCTCTGGCGATCCCAGCTGAGTTGCCTGATTAGCAGACAACTCAGCTGGGATGTCAGAGCTTGGCTGGTCAGAACCATTTAAAAGGAAAAAAAGGCTCTGATGATCGCGGGGCTCAGCTGGGCATGGGGGGCAGGGGCAGGCATTTTTGCTACCGGTTCTCCAAACTGCCCGCCGCCATCGCTACCTACTCGCCCGAGCTGGTCCGAACCAGGAGCATTTCACCCCTGGCTGAGAGAGAGTGATTGGCCCAAAGTCACCCAGCTGGTTTTCATGCCCAAGGCAGGACTAGAACTCAGTCTCCTGGTTTCTAGGCCAGTATCTTAACCACTATACCGAATTAGCTCTTAATGTTAGGAAGGATTAATGATAGGAACTGTTTGTCTCTCCAAGCTTCCCATTCCCATCCATATACCACAGAAAACAATATTTAAAAGGCCAAAGAAAGCCTGCCTCTTACAATGATCTCATCTCATTACTAGAAGGCCTCTTGGGGCCTTCCTTAAACAGGAGAAATTGTGGCCTTTTGACCCTTTAAGCACTGTCCATCCCATCCTTAGCCTCTCCTAGCCTACTACCTTCTGTATGCTTAGACTTCAATTATCATATTTCCCAACATGGCATCAGGTTGAGAAAGTTTGGCCTAAACTTTTTCCAATTTTATACACATTCATAAAATATAGTAATATATTACTTTGACTGGTTGCACAGTCAGAAAGACGTTGAGACTGAATTTGGCATTTTTGTCTACCTACTAAGTCCTTCCCAAGAAACCTTGGGTAGGCAGATGTTGTTTGATGGTGTTAAAGGTATCGTCACAGAGTGTAAGCTGTTCCAAGTAAAACTGCCTTGTGCAATTGACTGATTTTTTTTTTGATGTTGATGGTGTTCAAGTGGTGGTCCAGATGTTTGGAGGCTGTATCCAAAGAACCTATCACTATTTTGCCACAGACTTGGCCAATAGTCATATATAAGTTGTACTACTTATAGAGACTGAGAGAGATAACTTTTTATTGGCCAACTGTGATTGGACACACAAGGAATTTGTCATGGTGCATATGTTCTCAGTGTACATAAAAGAAAAGCTATGTTATATTTACATTCTACTTTGCATTTTGTGGTTTTTCTCCAGTTCTTTCACCTGTTTCCCCCAAAATAAGACATCCCCTGATAATAAGCCCAACCGGGCTTTTGAGCACCTGGCAATAAGGCCAAGTGCTTATTTCAGGGTTCAAAAAATATAAGACAGGGTCTTATTTTCGGGAAAACATGGTACTCTGCTGTCTCCAGGTATTTTTATAGCTATAATCCAGAATTTTTGTTGTTGTTGATGTTGTTGTTGTTATTATTAGTAGTAGTAATAGTAGTAGTAGTAATAGTATCTGTTACCAACCATGTGAAGTCACAGCTCCTAGTTCTTTAGTTGATGCTGGCCTTCATACGCATCAAATTCTTCCCAAGAACCCAGGAGGCTGAAATGTATCAGCATAGTATATGTATAGATCAGTGGTGAAATGTAAAATTTGTTACTACTGGTTTTGTGGGTGTGGCTTGGTGGTGGTGGGGGTAATGTGACTGAGTGGGCGTGGCCAACTTTTTTTTTTTTTTACTTTTAAAACCATTTTTTCTACAACCTCTTCGGCCGAAGAAGTTGCAAAAAAAATGCTTTTAAAACCCTCTGACGATCCCAGCTGAGTTGCCTGATCGTCAGAGGCTTTTTTTTTCCTTTCAAAAACATTTTTTCTACAACCTCTTCAGCAGAAGAAGTTGTAGAAAAAATGCTTTTAAAAGCCTCTGACGATCCCAGCTGTGCCGCACGATCAGCAGAGGCTTTTTTGGGTTTTTTTACTTTTAAAAGCATTTTTTCTCCGAACCACCCGCAACCATCGCTACCGGATCAGGTGATCCGGTCCAAACCGGGAGCATTTCACCCTTGGTATAGATCCAAGCAGAGTTATCTTTTGCAATTGAAAAATGGAAGTTTTGTCAATGCACAGATTTTCTAAGGGTTGCCTATTTTGATATGGCACCCAGAGTGCTGATAATCACTGGGACCACCTAGGCAGGTTTATGCCATAATCTTTAACTTTTGATTTTCAGATCTTAATATTTTGTGTTTTTTCCAATTCTTCGTATTCTATTATACTATCCCCTAACAACAATTATCCACTTTTTTTCTTTTCAGCAACAGTTATATCTGATACATTATGACTCAAGATTTTATCAGTCTGTATTCAGAAATCCAATTAACCTGCTCATTTTTTTACTATATTTTCAACTATATGTTCCCATCAATTTTTAATTACTGGTACATGATCAGTGAATATTTTTAGCAACTGTGTTGTTTATGATCAGTTTGTGCGGTCTTCTTGCATGATTTACTGTTTTTCTGCTTCTTTGCACAATCTGTACTTTGAATCATTTGATGATTTTTCACTTCTGGCCTTGATTGCATTAATTCGAACAGCTCACTGCCAAAATCAACTCTTCAATTTCTTTTTTTAATATTCCAGCCATTGCCAGGTTTTATCTTTATCCACTTTCCCTTCAATCTTTTGTAGAAATTGACCATGTAATGCTTTTCCTTGCTACATTCTATTTGGGTTTTATTTCATTATTCTGATATTCAATTTTTGTTTCCTCTAGATTTGGTAAGTTCCAATTTTTAATTTGCATCAATGCTTGTTCTTGGCTGTCCTTTACATAATTAACCAATGCACGCTTTGCTTCTTTGACAGTTTATTTGACCTGAAGTAAACTTCTGCCTCCGTTTCTGAGAGGCAGATATAATCTATCATTATCACTATGTAATGGGGGATGTAATGCATAGTGAATACTCTTTTTCTTGTTTTTCAGTCCAAACTGTCCAGTTCAGCTTGTGACCAGTTAATAAGTCCAACAGTGTACCTTCATATCACAGGTATGGCCTTGATGGTGTTTCTACCATTCAATTTTGTCTTTAGCAATATTCTCCCTCTTTGGATGAATTCTGGATGCAATTATTCTCTATTCACAACTGTGAAATCACAGCTGCCAGTTCTTTAGCTGGTGTTGGTCTTCATTATTATTATTATGATTCATTGCATAATCAACCAGATGTTTAGGCTGTATTTTGGCATTTTTAGCAACCTATCAAGTCCTTCCCAATTATAAAAATATTTGCTATGGTTTATAATGTTGGGCACAAACTTCAAGCTGTCCAATTCAGAGAATCTGGAAAATATGTTGAGAAGGATAACTAGGTTGACCGTAAGCTTGGAAGTAGTTCCAAAAAAAAAAAAAAAAAGAACTGGGTATGTTTAGCTTGAAAAAAGGCTGGCTGAATGGGAATGTGATAGCATCTGAGGATCCAGACCTGTTCTCTATCATCTCAGAATGCAGGACAGAGAATAGTAATCCTAATATCCAGGAAAGCCCATTACTATTGAATGTTAGGAATGTTAAGAGGTGATGAATTCCCCTTTCTTGCTCCACAACTATTTGTCTATGTTGTCTTAATTTTGATTCTAATACTGAGTAGGGTGTTGACTATAATAGCCTATATGACTATTCCAACTCTAGGATTCTTCATCAGTTCAATTACAAATTAGAGACTGAAATAATTGGTTGCTTCCATTTCAAGTGATACTGAATGACTAGGTTAACATCTTGTGCTAAGTCATGAATTGTTTGGATCATAGATTATTGAATAAGTCATTACTGTTGTGTTTACATGTTTCACTGTGCCCTTTGGATTATGCACTCTGCCTTAAACTATGGTTTACAAATTACCAACAATGCTAAGTCAAAATTAGTAAAACCTGTGAATAGTAAGAGGCAACAAAGATCCCTTTCTTTAATTAATATGCTAATGCTATGCTAATTCAAGTCTGGTTTAGAACAAACTGCAATCAAGATTAATCAAAATTGATTGTAACAAGCCAAATGCGAGGTATGGTAAAAGATTCTAGCCCAGGCCTGTCAAACTGGCAGCCCGCGGGCCAGATGTGTTAGGTGCAGGCCATGCCCTCCCCTGCTCCACAAAGGCAAAAAAATGTCACCATACATCATGTTACATCACGTGACCTGATCGAGTTTGATACCCGTGTTCTAGCCTATTCCAATAAGCCAAAATTAATGCTACCCCTTGGTCCAGACATTATAACAAGCCATAGTTAGTTGAAAATGAAAGGGCACATTTCTGATCTCTTTACAGTAGCAGAAGAAAGAAATCGTGGAAGCTTGAATTTCCTACGTATCATATCAAACGCTATTTCTATCCGAAAAAAGATCAAGAGAAAAATTTGTGCAACTTCTGCCAGAATTACTGCGATTTGGATCTTTCAGAGAGGCTTGAAGACTAATAATAGCTGTATTGGTTTAGTTAAGACTTATTATTATTATTATTATTATTATTATTATTATTATTATTATTTAATCTTTAGTGAGATTCACAGCCTTTGAGGCTGGTTAATAGCTCAGCAGCTCGAGTCCTAACCAAGGACCTAGGAACTGTTAAGGTATCGTCGGTGAATGTAAGCTGTTCCAAGTAAGGTGGTTTTTTGTAGAGTCAAAATGTTCAAGTCCGGCAAATTTAGAATTTCTAAATAGCGGGGTAGCCCTTTGGGTATTGCTCCAAGGGCTCCAATTACAATTGGGACAACACACGATTTCTTTTTCCACAGTTGCTCAACTTCAATTTGCAAATCCCGGTACTTTGTGATTTTTTATTATTATTTATTTTTTATTATTTTTTATTATTTATTATTAATTTTTATTATTATTATTGTTATAGTTATTGTTATTATTATTTATTAAATTTGTATACCACCCTTCTCCCGAAGGACTCAGGGCGGTGAACAGCCAAGATTAAAATACATACAATATAAAAATTAAAATAAGTTAAAACAGAATTAAATCAGTTTGGCTTCCCCAAATTTTAAAACCCTTTACCCATAAAATAACCCATTAAAATTTTAAGCCAGCCCGGCTTGCTGAAATAAGAAAGTCCTCAAAGCTCGGCGGAAAGTACGGAGGTCCGGGATCAGTCGTATTCCTGGGGGTAGCTCGTTCCAGAGGGCGGGTGCCCCCACAGAGAAGGCTCTCTCCCTGGGGGTCATCACTCAACATTGCTTGACCGACGGCACCCTGAGGAGACCCTCTCTGTGGGAGCACATTGGCCGGTGGGAGGTGGTAGTCTCGTAAATACCGGGCCCTAAGCCATGGAGCGCTTTAAAGATGAGAACCAATACCTTGAAGCCCACTGTACCCGGAAGACCACCGGAAGCCAGTGCAGCTCGCGCAGGAGAGGTGTTACATGGGAGCGCCATGTCGCCCCCATAATTACCTGCGCGGCTGCATTCTGGACCAGCTGGAGCCTCCGGGTACTCCTCAAGGAGAGCCCCATGTAGAGAGCATTGCAGTAGTCCAGGCGAGAGGTGATGAGGGCGTGAGTGACCATGCATAAGGAGTCCCAATCCAGAAAGGGACGCAACTGGTGTATCAGGCGAACCTGACAAAAAGTCCCCCTGGCCACGGCCGTCATATGCTCTTCTAAAGACAGCCGTGCATCCAGGAGGACGCCCAAGCTCCGAGCCCTCTCCGTGGGGGCCAATGACTCGCCCCCAATAGCCAGCGATGGCACCAGCTGGCTATATCACGACGCCGGCAGCCACAGCCACTCGGTCTTGGAGGAGTTGAGTCGGAGCCTGTTCCTCCCCATCCAGACCTGCATGGCCTCCAGGCACCGGGACATCACTTCAAGGGCATCATTGGGGTGGTCTGGGATAGAGATGTATAGCTGAATGTCATCTGCGGATAGATGGCACCGCACCCCAAATCCACGGACGATCTCACCCATAAATGTTGAACAGGAGAGGCGAGAGGACCGACCCTTGCGGCACCCCACAAACAAGGTGCCTCGAGGTCGACTTCTGCCCCCCAGCCAACACGGACTGTGACCGGTCGGAGAGATAGGAGGAGAACCACCGTAGCACAGTGCCTCCCACTCCCAACCCCTCCACCGGCGCAGCCTGATACCATGGTCGATGGTATCAAAAGCCACTGAGAGATCTAATAGGACCAGAACAGAGGAACATCCCCTGTCCCGAGGCCTCCAGAGATCATCAACCAAAGCGACTAATGCCGTTTCCTTGCTGTACCCAGGCCTGAAGCCGGACTGGAACTGATCCAGATAGACAGTTTCATCCAGGTACTGCGGGACCTGTCGCGCAACTACACTCTCAACAACCTTTGCCACAAAGCGAAGGTTGGAGACAGGACAGTAATTTGCCAAAACAGCCGGATCCAGAGAGGGCTTCTTGAGGAGGGGCCTCACCACCGCCTCTTTCAAGGCGGGAGGTAAGAAACCCTCACTCAAAGAAGCGTTTATAATCCTCTGGAGCCAGCCTCGTGTAACCTCCCGGTAGCCAGCACCAGCCAGGAGGTACACGGGTCCAATAAACATGTGGTTGCATTCAACCTCCCCAGCATCCTGTCCACGTCCTCGGGAGTCACAGGATCAAACTCCTCCCAGATAACATTCTCAAGACCCGCCTCGGACACCTCACCTGAACCCACCCAGTCAGAGTCCAGGCCATCCCGAATTTGAGCTATTTTATCGTGCAGATAATGCGCAAAATCCTCAGCACGCCCTTGCAAGGGGTCTTTCTGCGCTCCCAGGTGAAGAAGGGAGTGGATCACCCTAAACAGGGCAGCTGGGCGATTATCTGCCGATGCGATAAGAGCGGAAAAGTAGTTACACTTTGCCGCTTTCATCGCCACTAAGTAGGTCTTGATATAAGACCTCACTAGTGCTCAGTCAGATCCGGAATGACTAGCCCTCCAACTACTCTCTAGGCATCTTTTCCGGCACTTCATCTCCCTCAGCTCCTCGGAGAACCAAGGAGCTGGGCCAATTCGGCGCCGGGTCAGAGGCCGCAAAGGCACGACTCGAGCTAAAGCACCAGCGGCCGCCCTATCCCAGGCGGCCACCAGGTCTTCCGTTGAGTTGTGGGCCAGAGTCTCAGGGAATGGCCCAAGCTCCATTTGGAACCTATCAGGATCCATCAGGTGCCTGGGGCGGAACCACCTAGTTGGTTCCGCCTCCCTGCGGTGGGGTGTAGCGGTCAGGAAGTCAAGTCTAAGGAGAGAATGGTCTGACCATGACAAGGGTTCGATGACTATATCCCCTGTATCTAGGCCATTCAACCATTGACCAGAAACAAAAACCAAGTCCAGAGTGTGTCCTCCTGTGTGAGTAGGGCCATGAATTAACTGGGTCAGGTCCATGGCTGTCATGGAAGCCATGAACTCCCGAGCCACCTCAGAGGTTTCACCGATGGACGGCAGGTTGAAATCCCCCATGACCAAAAGACTGGGGGTATCAACCGCCACCCCGGCTATAATGTTGAGGAGCTCGGGCAGGGCCGCTGCCACGCAGCAGGGAGCCAAGTATGCAATCAGCAAGCCCACCTGCATCCCATGGCCCCACTTCACAAGGAGAGACTCACATCCAGCTATCTGTGGTACAGTGGCCTCCCTAGGATCGAGGCCTTCCTTTACAATAACCACCACTCCCCCACCCCTACCCTGGGCCCTCAGCTGATGAAATGCGTGGAAAACCGGTGGGCACATCTCAACGAGGGGGACCCCTCTCTCCTGGCCCAACCAGGTCTCTGTAATACCCGCCAGGTCCGCTCCCCCCTCCTGAATCAGCTCACAGATGAGGGGGGCTTTGTTGACCACAGACCTGGCGTTGCACAGCATCAGCCTAAGACCGGGGCTCTGAGACTCTGGACAACCCAGGGAATGAGGTGAGTATTGTGCGCCGGAAATGCTAACCCGAGACTTTCAACCATGATTTGTTGTACATACTATACATGCCAGGTTCACACATCATTCTAAGTCACATGGAGTTCTCAAATCCTCCTTTAACAGTCCTGAGAAATCTCCAGAATTCACAAATATGATTGTCAAACATGAGGTAGGAACAGTGGTGAAATCTAAAATTTGTTACTGCCGGTTCTGTGGGTGTGGCTTGGTGGGGGGGAGGTAATGTGACTGGGTTGGCGTGGCCAATTTTTTTTTTTTACTTTTAAAACCATTTTTTCTACAACTTCTTTGGCGAAGAGGTTGTAAAAAAATGCTTTCAAAAGGCTCTGACGATCCCAGCTGAGTTGCCTGATCAGCAGAGGCTTTTTTCCTTTTAAAAGCCTCTGCCGATCAGGCAACACAGCTTGGATCATCAGAGGCATTTAAAAGAAAAAAACCTTTTCTGCCAATCATGCAACTCAGCTGGGATCGTCAGAGGCTTTTAAAAGCATTTTTTCTACAACCTCTTCAGAGGGGTAGAAAAATGCTTTTAAAAGCCTCTGACGATCCCAGCCTAGCCACACGATCATCAGAGGCTTTTTTTTTTTACTTTTAAAAGCATTTTTTCGTCCGAAGAGGTTATAGAAAAAATGCTACCGGTTCTCCGAACTACCCGCCTCCATCGCTACTGGATTGGGCGATCCGGTTCAAACCGGGAACATTTTACCCCGGATAGGAACTATACAAAAAGTATAGTAACACTTCTGGAAGTGATATTTCCATAAACAAAAATCAAAGGGCTTTTATCTCCTTCTGCGCTAAACCATAATAGGTGGATTTGTGATCAACAAGGGTAGGCCAAAATAATAAATAAATGATCAAGGCTAAGTATTTAGGTGTGAACTCCGCCATAGATGATCAATACCTACATTCTCATTCTTATTTTAAGATCGGTGACAGCAAATAATTTAACAACGTGCTCTAATTTTTTTTCTATAAATCTAATGCCTCCTAAAGGTATTTGAAACTACCTTTAAGAACAACATTAAGAAGAAAGCATATTTTTTCTAAAGGAATAAAAATAATTTGAAAAAGAAAAGTTCTGCAGTTCTTCCCCTCAAGCCCAATTTATTCCACTCCCAAACCTACGAAGATGATTTTTATTAATAGCTATATTAAAAAAAAAAAAAAAACTACAAAGGTCAGCTTTGAACCTGTAAGTGCTGACATGCTTGTAATGGCAGAAGAGTATCCTAAGCATGAGGCTATAAGAAGGTAGCTCCTTGTGTGGCCTGATACGGAAATAAACAAAGCCTTTTTGGCAGCTGTGCTGACAAATCATAAACTTTCAGGTCTATAAATACTAACAACAACCAAAATGATTAGAGGACTTAATGGTGCGCCAGTTAGGCGAAGGTAATTGTGGGGGGGTGAGGCGGTGGAAAGACGTGGGACAGGTCATCATTTCTGAACAGATAGGGGCGATTAAGCAAAGAAATCAATATCAGCCTTGCTTTCTTTGAAGGGAGGAAGGAACACAAATTAATCATAATTAGCCCACTATTAGCATAATTAATCTCAGCGTTGAATTTTCAAATAATTCAGTAGAACTAAACCCTGGATGATTTTTGCCACAGCCTGACCATAATCTGGGTCAACATCTTTTCACAGCAGAAAGATTAACTTTGAATCTCACAATAGTCAAATGTAACATTTTAAATTAACACTGTTTTCACTGGAAAACCTCTCGAGTATCTGTAGTTTTTTTTTGTTTTTTTTTAAATTTGATTTATATGCCGCCATTCTCCGGAGACTCAGGGTGGTTTACAACGCATTAAGCAATAGCCTTCATACTTTTGTATATTTATACAAAGTCAGCTTATTGCCCCCACAAACTGGGTCCTCAATTTACCTATCTTAGAAAGGATGGAAGGCTGAGTCAACCTTGAGCCTGGCGAGATTCGAACTTACAGTAATTGCAGACAGCTGGTGTTAATCACAATGCTATCAGTCTGCTGAGCCACTAGGCCCTTGTTGTTTTTTCTTCAGTCTTGAGATAACATAGATTGTTATATTCCAACATTTAAGCCACTGTGATGTTTACAGGTAGTCCTCAACTTAGTGATCACAAATTGAGCCCAAAATTTCTGTTGCTGAGATATTTGTTAAGTGAATTTTACCCCATTTTACAACTTTTCTTGCCATGCTGTTAAGTGGATCACTGCAGTTCTTAAGTTAGTAACATGGCTGTTAAGTGAATCTGGCTTCCCCATTGATTTTGCTTGTCAGAAGGTTGCAAAAGGGCATCACAACACACACACGCACACCCAAGACACTGCAACCATCACAAACACAGTTGCCAAGTGTCTAAATCTTAATCGTGTGACCATGGGGATGCTGCAATGGTTGTTAAGTAACTTTGAAAGGTCACTAAATGAACTGTTGTAAGTCGAGGACTACCTGTATTTGGTTTGGGCTCATGTATTGTCTGAATAGAGCCTATTGTGACTTATTCAACAAACCATGATTAGAACAAATCATGGCTTAATACATCTCAGATCAGCAAATGTTTAGCCTGGGAGAAGCACATTTGAGTGAAACTTACTCAGTTCACAATGCTAGTTGGTATGACAGGCTGATCTTCATACACTCCCTCCATTGTATTCCTTGTTAAAGGGATAGCTTCAAATGATCATTCACTCCCCAGGGGATATTTCTGCAGGACATCGTCCTCTGCTGATTCCCCTGCTCACTTGTGAAAATGACCTCAAAGTGTGTATTTTTTTTGCTCCACCTCCAAAATATATATTTTACTACCGTTAACTTCCTCAGAATGCACAGTCCAGTTGTGCAGGCTAGTTCCAGCAATTGTAACAGAAAGATTGTCCCTTCAACTGAATAAAAATTTACAGTACTGTGGTCTCTAATATTGTACCTTTTACACTGAGCGCTGTAATAATAAAACAGCAACACTTGCTTTGTTAAATAGAATGCTACAGGTTCAAAATCCATGATATGCAAATCATAAAAGAATAATTTTACAGCCTGAATGTATACTTTTTCTTTCTCTTCTCCCTTTCCTATTCAGAGGCATTGCTGAGCTGCATCAGATCATGGGTCCTTACAGAATTTTGGAATACGGATGGGTCTTGAAGAAGAAAAATCACTGTAAACGACTGCAGCTGAGCACATTTAGCAGAAGCCCAGAAATGGGGTATCCGTGGGAGGAGAGTTTGACACTTCCTTTCCTGTAATGGCAGTTGCATCAAGAGTGCTGGGAAGAAATAAGGCAGGAGAGATTTCATCCTATGTTGTGGAGTGAGATTAAGAGGCATGGTGGTACTGTGGTTAGAATGCAGTATTGCAGGCTAACTCTGCCAGTAGTTGACCGGCTCAAGGTTGACTCAGCCTCCCATCTTGGAAAAATAGGTAAAATGAAGATCCAGATTGTTGGGGGCAATAGGCTGATTCTGTAAACCACTTAGAGAGGACTGTAAAGCGGTATATAAGTCTAACTGCTATTGCTATTGGTATATGCGAGTGTACACATGTTCACTTGTGCAGTTTCCAACCCACTATTTAATACCTCATGTTGCCCCCAGGGCTGAGAATATGGGCCACCTTGCATCTAGAATAAATGAACATTTTAACCATGATATAAAGCACTCTTTACAGTTTTGTTATAAAGAATTTACCTATTTTTGGTAGGGTGATATGTTTGTCAAACCTATATCTTCATTACTCTGAGATTTTTAAAAACCCCACCAGAAAAACCCTATGTATTTTGGTATGCAATTTTCCATGACATGTGCCAATGTGAACATGGCTTCTTCTAATGTATACATTAATGTATTCAGCTCTTACTTGAATATACAGTTTTGAATCAGGGAATGGCAGTGTAAAATTGAGAAGTGCACAAGCCGAAAGCCAACTGCATTCCAGCTGCTAAGTCATATAAAGTAAAAAGAGAGAGAATACATTTTACATACAGGCAAAGTTCACACAACATGCTAGCCAGGGGTGGGTTCTACTTACTTTTACTACCAGTTCGCAATGGGATCATACATGTATGCGAGCGAAGCAAGCGCGCCTTGCTTCTGCACATGCGTCTTGCTTCTGCACATGTGCAGAAGCTTCTGCGCGTGCACAGATCGCTAATGACAACATCCGGGGTGGTGGGCGGGGCCTTCTTGTGAACCAGTCCGAACCGGAGGCAACTCACCTCTGATGCTAGCCCTAAGTCTTTTTGATTGGCTTTAGCTAAATATGTTGGGGGAAATCCACCTTATCTGTGGCTTGTAAATAAAACATTGCATAAACCCAGTCTACTGTGGTTCATTTAATAAACCATGTGGGGCAAATAATGGCTTAGCATAAATTCAGTCAGGGACTGCCAGCTCCTCTCTTCCTGTTAACTTTTTCTCTTTCGTTCCATGCAACTAGATGTTTTCCATCCATCTGAGTAGACCATTTTTCTACTGTCAATAAAGCCCTTTCTGGCAGTGATTTGCAGGGTCTGGTTTTGCCTTCACTCTTGAGAAGCAAAGAGGGGGGGAGTAGAATCCAAATATGTTTTGATGGGGGTGTTCAAGAGCCTGGATGAGGCATCCCTTAGACACTCATTTAAGTTTTCCAATATCATTTTTGCAAAAAAAACCTCAAGCAAACAGAGATGTCCGGGCATACATAGCTAGTATGTGACTCATCCTTCCCACCTTACTATCTTGTCTCTCCCTTCCCTTCCCTTCTTTTTTTTCCTGTAGAAATGTTTTACAGGATAAATTCCATGGAGGCATGGCCTTGCTCATTTTTATTCAGGAATCTCTAGAAGGCCCTTTGTATGCTGTTGACATGGTTGTCAAGAACAACAACAACATTTATATGAAAACAGTTCACCAGATCCTGCCTTTTATTTTGATTCAGCCCTACTCGCTCAGACTCTGCATCCAAATATTTATGATTCATAGAATCACAGACTTGTAGAAAACCAAGAGCTAATACATTCCTAAAAGACAGTTGTCTTAGCTTATTACGGCTATTTCAAGGAAAGAAGAATCCACCAACTTTATAATCAAGAAATGAGCAACCTGAATTGCAGTCTTCTTCACTTCAATTAATGACAATGGATTGTGTGACTACAATCCCCATAATCTATTGCCATTTGCCGTAATGGTTGGAACTACTGAATGTAGGACTCCAAAACATTTTAAAGACATCAAATTCCCAACCTCTCCTCTAATTGTGAATATATAGCTAACTGCTCTCCCATCAAACATGTTCTGATTCTTCAGCCAGAATTTCTAGTTTTGTAACAAACTTTTTACATCTTACCCTGTCTTTCAGGGCAACACAGAAGACATTTTTGCCATCACCTTCCATAAATTAATAGCACTTCAAGTGTTTAGAGAAGCTAGCTAGCATGTCCCCTTTTATAATGTTCTATTTTGCAGATTAAAGAAAGTTTTTTTTTCATAAGACATTTTATAAAATATCCTTAACTATCTTGTGCTTCACTAAATATAATCTACATGAAGTCTTCAATTTACTACCACAATTGAGACTAGAAAATTAAGTTATGTAGTGTATCCTAAGCCAAGTATGCTAAACAAATGGTCTTAAGAACTGCCTGTATTTATCTCTTTTTAAAGTGTAGTGCCCAGAATTAAGCACTGTATTTTAAAATGGTTGCATTTTAGCAAAAGCAAACGTTTGAAATAATGATATATTGTAAATTCCTCTTTTTAGAATATTTCTGTCCATCATCAATATTTATTGCAATATTGTAAAATAGAGTAATAGTATCGATTAGGAAGAAGAGGGATGGGAAGAGCTATGTTTGCCTAAAGCCATTACTGAATTCAAGGCAGAGATGTGAGAGACCGAAAGATTTCCCAATTATCAAAAATTTAAAAGATTACTACTCAAGGTAGTTGGCAAGGGGGCAGGGGTGGTAGCCAATCTGAAACACCAGCACTCTATAAATTCTTGATTTGTGGAAGTGAATCTCTATAGCTAGGTTTGGACACTGCATAATATGGTTTGTTCGCTTAGCCAAGACCCTTTTTACACCTTGTGCAGGGGTCGGCAACCTTAAACACTCAAAGAGCCATTTGGACCCGTTTCCCCACAGAAAAGAAAACACCGGGAGCCACAAAACCCTTTTGACATCTAAAATGAAGATAACACTGCATATATCACTTTTTACCTTTATGCTATGTATAAAAAAAAAAACTATAGTGTGTTGCATTTATAAAATCAATGACCTGCTACAGAGAAAACACATTTTTATTTCTTTGCATGCAACAAAAACATTTTGAAATCCAGAAAAAAAAGATGGGCCGAAAAGCTCAATAAATCACGTGCCAGCGGGTGTCGCACATTGGTGGTTGTGACGCATATTTCGAGTGACAGGGAGCCGCAGCAGAGGGATGAAAGAGCCACATGTGGCTCCAGAGCTGCGGGTTGCAGACTCCTGTGCTAAGCCATATAGCCTACTTCGTGACTCACAGTAGCTGGGCTCACAGAACAAGCCAAGCCAAGCCAAAGCAAAGCAAGTCATGTTATGCCTTACTGCAATGGGTGAACCCAGTATGTGGAATGCAAACTTTTCAATGATGGCTACAGTCCTATGCATGCTAAAATCAACTCAGAAATAAGTCCACTAATTACATGGAGCTTACTCATTCTACATATGCTTAGGAATGAGGTCTCATAGTTTTACATTCATATATCCATATAAACCTCACCCAGTAGTTTAAATCAGAGGCATACAATCTGAGACCGATGATTACATGTGGCCTTCCTCAAACTTAAATATATTCTTCCTTGTCAATGTTCTTCCAAATATTCTCACTTTATTGTAATAATTGATCTGATTAGAAAAGCAATGAAATGCATAGTAGATAATCATATTAAGTCTAACATTATTTAGGAAATCAAATTGTTTACTTTTTGAAATGCAGGGTTAGAAAACTAATTAGTGGACCAGGACATCTCTTAGTCTTAAAAAAAAAACTTAAAAATAAACATGTCTCATAACTCTTTGTTTCCAAATTATATTTCTGCTTCACATTTCATCGTTGTTTAATTATTCTTTATTTTTCCCTCCAACAGCCTTCTCCAATTAGGATGTTCTGCCCTCTAGATGTTTTGATTACAGCTCTAATCTTCTTGAATCAATATTAACAATAAAAGCAAATGCTGTGCAACAAATGAACTAATAAAATGTACAAAAACTCATATTTCAAAAAAAAAAGACAAAACTCTGGGAATGCCTTTCCTTTTTTTTTTCACTCTATGAATGTAACAGACATGGGTTGGTAGGTGCTACTTTAGAAGTGTAATAATCTTGTGGATGCCCTCATTAGGAGGAAGGACATGAATGCTGATCAGAGCCACTTACAATAAAAAGATTGGAAAACTGCCATAAGAACTAAAAGTAAGACTTTCTGGAAATCGTAATCCCAGACATCTGGTGGGCACAAAATTGGAGAAGGCAGATATTTAACCTTGGCAGCCACAGCAATAACTGTTTGGTTCCATACATACCCGAAGCACTGAATCTTATGGCATCTCCAACATGAACATGCCTGTTGTGGCAAAAAGGTATGGATAAACTTCCTGGAGAAAAGCATGGCATTCTCCATGCAAAAGAAGCTTCTTGCTAAACATGAAAGCTGTGGTTTTGATGGTGGAGCCACACTCTTACACCAAGCCTAGCAAGTCAAATAAAGTTATCCCTTACTAAAATATTTGCACCAGCCCACAGCCTGTTTTTATGAATGGCTAAGAATCATTTCAGCCCACATGGTTTCAGGCCTTCCTCTCAGTGATTGAGCTCCTCTTCAAGATACTCAAATTGCAGGGTAAAAGGACCAGGTGTTATTAACTAATCAGGCTCCTGAGAATTTGTAGGGTTGGGTTTTGGGGAAATTTTTTTTGGGGGGTTGGGGTTTGTTGTTGTTGTTGTTGTTGTTGTTTGCAAGACCAGACAGTTCTTTGCAATCATGGAATCATAGGGCTGTAGGAAATCTTGAAGGTCTTTTAGTTCAACCTCCAAGCCCAAAGAGAGAAACCTTATCCCATCCCAGACATACGGCTGTCCAATTTTTTTGTGAAAACCTCCAGCACCTACAACTCCAGGAGCAAGCAGTTCCCCTGATTAACTGTTCTGACTGTCAGAAAATTTCTCCTTAATTCCATGTTGGATCTCTCTTTAACCAATTTCCACCCATTGCCAGTTGTCCTGCTCACAGGTGTTTTGGAGAATAAGTGGACCTCCTCTTTTCTATGATGGCTACTCAAGTCCTGGAAGACTGTTATCATGTCACCCCTAATCTTTTTCTTCCTTAGCTAGACATACCTAGTTCCCTTAACTGTTCATCATATGGTTTAACCTCCAGACCCCTTTCTCATCTTTGTTACTCTTCTCTGCTCTCATTCTAGAATCTCAATATCTATTTTATATCATGAGTTTAGTATTCCAAGTGTGGCCTCAGTAGCGCGGACTAGAATGGTACTATCACTTGTGATCTTGATGTTAACTTTAGTAAGGGATAAATTTAGTAAGGGATAATTGCATTGGCTTTTTAGCCACCTGCAGCACATGCTGGCTCATACTTAAGCGGTGGTCCACTAGGACACCTAGATCCCTTTCACAGTTTCTACTGTTGAGCCAGGTGTCATCTTTTGTACACCTATGCATTTGGTTTTCCTGCTTAAGTAAAGTAAGTAAACCTTACTTTTCTGAACTGCATCTTGTTAGACAGGTCTCAATGTTCAAATCTGTAAAGATTCTTCTGAATCTTGAGTCTCTCTTCCAAAGTGTTGGTAATTCTCCCTAGCCTGGTGTCATCTACAAATCTAGTGAGTTCCCTTTCTATCCCCTCATGTAGTTCATTTATGTAGTTATTGAAGAGCACTGCCCCAAGACAGAACCTTGAGGTACCCCACTGCATTCTTTCCTCCACATAAATTTAATCCCATTGAGAACTGCATGCTGAATGTGGTTGGTCATCCACTTGCAAACTCATCTGGTAGTGGTACTGTCTATCCCACATTATTTTATCTTACCAAGAAGTAGGTTGTGATCTACTTTGTCAAATGCCTCACTTAAGTCCCTATCACTAAAGCAATAGCACTTACACCAGGGGTCTGCAACCCGCGGCTCTGGAGCTGCATGTGGCTCTTTCATCCCTCTGCTGTGGCTCCCTGTCGCTCAAAATATGCGTCACAACCACCAATGTGCGACACCCGCTGGCACGTGATTTATTGAGCTTTTCGGCCCATCTTTTTTTCGGAGTTCAAAATGTTTTTGTTGCATGCAAAGAAATAAAAATGTGTTTTCTCTGTAGCAGATCATTGATTTCATAAATGCAACACTCTATAGTTTTTTTTTATATACATAGCATAAAGGTAAAAAGTGATATATGCAGTGTTATCTTCATTTTAGATGTCAAAGGGGTTTTGTGGCTCACAGTGTTTTCTTTTCTGTGGGGAAACGAGTCCAAATGGCTCTTTGAGTGTTTAAGGTTGCCAACCCGACAGACTTATATACCACTTCGCAGTGCTTTACAGGCCCGCTCTAAGCAGTTTACAGAGTCAGCATATTGCCCCCAACAATCTGGGTTCTTATTTTACCAACCTCAGAAGGATGAAAGGCTGAGTCAACCTTGAGCCAGCGAGAATCGTACTGCTAAACTGCAGGCAGCCACCAGTCAGCAGAAGTAGCCTGCAGTACTGCATTCCAACCATTATGCCACCAAGCAAAATTCTGTATATAAGTAAACTATATATACAGAATTTCCCTGGTTTAGTCACTTTATCAAAGAAGACAATAAGGTTTGTCTGGCACAATCTGTTTTGTAACAAATCTATGCTGATTTCTAGTGATTGCCTTGTTCATTTATAGGTGCTCACAAATCTGCTGTTTGATTAATTTTTCCAGGATTTTCCCAGGTATTGATGTCAGCCTGATTGGTCTGTAGTTTCCAGGATCAATCCTAGCAAAAAGTTGCAGCTATACTGTATGAAGAAATTGGGGTTTTTTATAATGAAACCTATCAACAAGCTCTGTAAACAAACAAAGCAGCAAAACAAATATTGAACAAAATAATAGTATTAATAATAATTGGCCAGAGCCTGCACTAGGATTCCCACAGCTTTTCTGGCTGGCTGGCTGTGAAGCGATCCAGCTAAAGTCAATGGAGATGCTGTGCTGGAACTTTATGAAAAGCAGCTACCTAACTTTGGCGCTATTCAGATTCTTGGCATGTGTTTCATTCTGCTGCAAACCGCAGAGATTAAAACACTTGAAAAACGTAACTATTATCATTCTTATCAAAGTACATAGAAAACCAGATATTTTGCTAATAGGCATACTAGCTCTTCTCCAGCAGTCACCCCTAAAATGAGTCAGCAACTCCATCTTTAGGGCTACTTGGGTAGCAGCAGCACCCATCTGGACAAAGGTGCCTCAATGAGAAGAGAGGGAGTCAGACTTAAGTGGGTACTCACTTTGAGGAGCTAATCCCATTCAGCTCTCGCACCTCCACCGGGGAAAGTGATCCCAATTCTACCGTGAACGTTCACCTCATGTGCCAAATGCTATTGTCTGGAACCAACAATGAACACCCAGCAAGCACATGGTTTTGCCTTTCTTTGAGAAAATGCCATTTTCATCAGTGCTTTCATTAGGAGTGAGAATAAGTAGAGTGCAATCAGTGTTTCCTTTTATTTACTTTATTAATTTGATTATTTGATTATGTTTATTTAATTATTTGATTGACTGACTGAGCTTCCATATATCGCTCAGCAGGTACTGTTAATACTGTACATCAGCCAAAAGGCATCGGTCATGAATAAACCGGGCTGGATTACAGAAGTGGACAGGTTAAACTGCAGAGGCAAGACTGGCTGGGAGACAAAATGAGCTCTCTTCCCAGGCCAATTTCTGTTGGCAAAGTGTGGCCAGGCTCTCACCCAAGTCTTTAAAGTGAAGAAGAGAGAAGGCCCAAGCTAAACAAATCTTTACCCCAGTAGACTGAGAAAGGGATGAATTGTATGTGGGTGGATGGGGGAAATAAATAGATGGGAGGGTAGATGAACTGAGTAGGGAAGAGATCACCATTAGAGAACGATCACATCTCAATTCTGCATTTCGCACACTTTTTTTTTTCCACGCACAGCAAGCCAGAGAACTGGGCCCTTCAGCTATCTCGTTTAAATAAACTGAATAATGTGGATATTCTTCGTGGATATCCCCAGTGTTTGTATTTACTGAATTTCTCTTCCATGACATCCATTGGTACACATAAATAAATGCCCAACGTATTTTCCCCTTAAAAGAGTCTGAAGAACTTGCATGGCAGTCTATCTTCCCAATAGTTGCATGAGCTTGATTTCATTGCTGCAAATTTTTTTTAATGTAATATTCTTATTATTTAGATGCATGTTCTATCTTTCCTCCAGGAGCTCAAAGCAGTATGCACAGCAATTCCTTGCCATTTTTTCCCTTAAGATAAAATAATTGGTCCAAAGATCACCAGTGAGTTTCTGTGGTTGAGGGTAAATGCAAACCTGGACCTTCCAATCCTAGTCCACCACCATCTTGGTATTATTGACAAATATCACAGTATCATTTAAATATCAATTTAGAACCTGTGGCCTATCCTCTCATTAAGGGTGAGTGCAGGGATATTTCCTTTTTGAAATTAAAGTATACAACCATTTATACTAAGCATCCATTTACTCTTCCCACAGTTAGCACTGAGGTTAATTAGCCGTTAAAATTAACAAGGATTTAAGAGCACCAGCTCTTGTTCCAGCTGCAGCAATAGATCACTATTTCAAGAGGGAGCGGAGACATGAATCATTGTTAATGTTGGATTCCCTGACTATTGGCCAATTCTGCCTAGAACCAGTAGGCACTAGAGACCACCAAAATTTCTATTTGCTTGCTGCTAAACAGTAGTTAAGGGCACACTTCACCCCCAATTACTTCCTTTTTAAAATACGCATGGAAGGGATCTCGTAGGCTACTTGCTATAATGAAGTTCACCTGTTTTTGTCTTAGCATGCTGTATGACCCCAGCCAGAGATGATTGGGTCAGTCAATCACAGTTACACAAAACCATTGCTTATAGTAATGTGTGAAAGAGTCACACAGCAACTGATCAATTTACATGAGGAAAAAAACTGAATCCTAATCCAAATTAAACAGGAAAAAAATCAAACCATATAGAATGCCACATACACACATACTTCAGTCTCCTGCAGAACTATCTCAGAGACAGAGTCAGCCCTAGCATTAGGCAAATACTGAACAACGGGGAGGAGAAAAATAGGGACAATCCTCTGGCTATTCCCCCCATTGGAAAATAAAACAGTCTGCCCAGCCACCTCTCTTAAATTAGTCAATTGTCGCCCCGTATGGTCAAACCTGTGTTATCCAATCATTAGTGCTGAAATTCAAACACTGTTTTGTTGGGACCCTCTAGGCCAGGGGTGTCAAACTTGTAGCGTCATGTTGCCATCACGTGACATTTTGTGATTTTTTTTTCTATTCACGGAGCTATGGTGGGCATGGCCTGCGTGTGAAACATCTGGCCCGTGGGCCGCCAGTTTGACACCCCAGCATTCTAGGCAGAATGGATAAGGAGCTCCATTTCACTCTTTGACTTGGGCGGCAGAATATCTATAACTAGCTATGGAAAACTGTTAATTATCCTCCCTTAACAGCAAAATACAGATAGTCCTCAACTTACGATTGTTTGGTTTATGACCCTTTGAAGTTACGATGGTGCTGAAAAAAGTGACATGAGCAATCCTTGCACTTATGGTGGTTGCAGCATCCCTGTGGTCACATGATGGTAATTTTTGTGCTTGGCAATGGACATGTACCAGGTAATCCTCAAATTACAACAGTTCATTTAGTGACCGTTCAAAGTTACAGCGGCACTGAAAACAGTGACTTATGACCGTTTTTCACACTTAAGACCTTTGTAGCATCCCCATGATCACGTGATCAAAATTCAGATGCTTGGCAACTGACTCATACTTACGACCGTTACTGTGTCCCGCTGTCATGTGGTCACCTTTTACGACCTTCTGACAAGCAGTCAGTGGGGAAGCCAGATTCACTTAACAACTTGGTTACTAACTTATTGACTACAATGATTGACTTAACAACAGTGGCAAGAAAGATCGTAAAATGGGACAAAATTCATTTAACCAATGTCTCACTTAACAACAGAAATTTTGGGCTCAATTGTGATCATAAGTCAAGGACTACCTGTATTGATAATGGTTGCAGCATCCCAGGGTCATGTGATCACCTTTTGCTTTAGCCTTCCCAGCTGGCTTCTGACAAGTGAAGTCAGTGGGGGGAGCTGGATTTACTTAACAACTGCATGATTCATTTACCAACCACAGTGATTTGCTTAAACAGCAAAAAATGGTTGTAAAATTGGGCACAACTCACTTAATGGCCACTCAGTGAGGAAAGTTGCTGTCCAAATTGTGGTCATGAGGTCTAGCTCTATCTGTTCTCCTTTACAATTATATCAAGTCAAAAGATCAGAGAAGTCTCTTTCTTAAGCAGGTTGGATTGTCCAGGTCAGATGTACCAAGCCCACAAATGAACAGGCTGAAATTATCCTACTTCAGATACAATATGCAAAAACCTAGTTCTCTGGAGAAGGCTCTAATGCTGGGAAAGGTGAGAGGGAAGAGAAGAAGAGGCCAACCAGCAGCAAGATAGATGGACTCAGTTACATCTATCATCTCAGGTGATGAGTGCGTTGTTGGAAGAACTGAAGGACCAGGTTGGGACAGATCATCACAGAGAAAATCTTTCTGCGTGGACACTAACAGTCTTGATGGTGCAGAATCAATCAATCAATCAATCTGTGACTATATCGGCTAAGTGGTTTTGGGGGAGACGTTGCCATATAATGCCATATAAAGTTGCTTTTTCAGGATCTTCAGAACCTCCTGATCTTTTTCTTGGAGGACTCAATCAGTATTAACAATAAGTCATTTATTTTTCCCGCACAACATTTTAATTCTATGGCAGTGGGATGTCTTGCAAGACATCCAGGTCAAGGGAAGAGGAAAGCATGAGAAAGAAACTCAGAAATAATCCCACCTTATTTATGCGAGGTTCCAAGCCAATCTGGAGAAATGCTTTAATGGGCTTTCAATGTTCTCTACTTCATCGGCCATCGTAAGCTTTTCACAAACCTATGTAGTTCTTGTTTCCTGAATTTACCAGCCTCAAAGGGTTGGACATCTAAGCAAAATTGTCTCTATTGACAGTTCATTTTAACCATCTAGGGTTGATCTCCAGGGACCTCAATTCCTATAATCCACAGCCAGCATGTAAAACCCTAAACACTGCACGAGTCACTGGGACACACCCAATGCATTTTTGTTAGAATATTGGGTTTCTCCATCTATTGATTGCAATGGGACTGTTTGTTATTCTGATCTCACCTAAAAGGGAGTCCTAACAATCGAACAGAGGTCGTGACCACAGGGTCACGCACCAGCATTACATCAATCATAATTTATTTTGCAGATGATCAATACTAACTTGTGCTGTATAATAGACAGTGCTGTAGTACAAGGCCCCCAGTGATTAAGGCCAAGCAAAAAGACCTCTGTCCCTTTATATCTTACATGGCAAATCATAATCCAAGCATAACACCTAATGAAATTTGTTAACTGGTTTGTTGATGTTATTCTGCTGTGTTCTTGCATATCTGTCATATAAAGATACTTATCATTGTTTTTCCATTTAACAGCTATCTCTGTTTTAGCAGCTGTTTCATTTTATAAGAATCCTACAGCAGATAATTAAATTTACTCAGACAGCTGACAGGAGGGATACTGGATCTAATGGAATTCCATATATTGTTATCTCTTTGATTGCACCAGTGATTTAAGATCTAAGTTTTCTGCATTACAGCTCAAGCAATTTCACCAGATATGGCTGTAGGCCCAGTCAGCATTTGATGAGCCTATTAAACAGTTGACAGAACTTGAAGTTGTAATGTAATCAAGGAAAAATAATTGCTATGTTCTAACTTCATAACTTACAGTACAGAAAAAGTGATGTTAATTCAAATCGCACCAGAGTTAATACTTGATGCATACTTTTTTTTTTACGTGAATTCTTTTCATACAGTGTTTACTTTAGAAATACCAATGAGAATTCTCAATGAATACAATTGTTTACGTGATGAGTATTTTTAAGTTGTGACTTAGTATTTAAGTTAAAAGGCAAACTTGGACAAATACTCAGAGACATATATTATTTTATAAAGGGGAACAGTAATAGAACTTTGAATCATTAGACAAAATCCTTCTTTTTTATTCTAATTCATTAGAAAAAATTACTTTTCTTTAGTAAAAAGATATATCCAGCTTCCAATTGCTTTTAAGTTCACTGATGAGGCTGAATTTATACAGATATCTAACTGAATCATTTTTAGATCAACATATTAAACTAGATTTACACAAACACAATTTAATGTGCAAAAAGCCCTTTACCTGTGAAACTTCCTATGCCTGATTGATGGTGTTTAAATGCACTTATACATGTATAATCAATACAGGTTGATAGTATGTGGATATTAATGGAAACCTTACCCGGGCCACTGATGTTACGCATGTGAGCCTTACTATGCAAATGAACAGATATAAATAGTTAAATAGTCAGGCGATTGTGATAAGCTTGTATTGAAAATATCTTTGCTGAAGATCTTTCATAAATTAAGGATCTGAGAAGAATGGCCCTTGCTGATTAAGAATCCTATTATCACCTGTTTTCCTCATCTATTCCAAAATATGTATGTCTTCAGCAACATTTCCCAACAGTATAACTGACAGGCTAACACAAACATTAAAGATTCTGCAGCACTGCAAATTGCTCAATATTTAGTTAGGGGTTTATTTCAAATACCGGATTCAGATCCTGCTTTTGAAAAATAAGGCAATTCTACTTCAGGCACTTATTGCTCCCAACTACAGCAAACCTTATACTTTAAATATATCCTCACAGACTTACAGTTTATTAGAAATTAGCACTTGCTTTAGTAGTCTGAATATTAGGCAAATGTTAACTTGTGTAAATACCAGTAGGAAGGAAATGAATGCCGTGTCATGAGGAATTATTGTTCATCCAAGAACCGAAAATAGTTATGTATAACATACTTATGTTCATTTTGTTATGAAAATGAGTTTGGGATACATCAGGAGAAATAAAAAGTAAACTCAATGCTGTGGAACTAGGATACTCAGAAAGTATCTTTGGTAAAGGTGAGAAGAGATAGGGTCAAGAATGAATTAGTGATAAATGAATATGGACTAAATATAAAAATGAATGACCAACATGAAAGAAATATGTTGAGGGATTTCATCAAACTCTTGCTTACAGGAGTTTGAATACCGTGCAAATTTTTTCAAAGCAGCTAGCTTCAAATCAAATCAAATCCACCTTTATTGTGGTCAAAAAACTAACAAAAGGAGGGCGAGGTACAAAGAGTTTTAAAATGTAAGAAGTATAAAATACAAAAATAACATTACATTACATTAAAAAAACTAATAAATTATGTTTTAAAAAATCTAACAGAAGGAATAAAAACAATAAATGAACAACTCCTCTGAAGTTGACTTCAACCAAAGTGCCTGATTATTCTAATTCAGTCTGTTGAAAAAGAAATCATTTCACTTCTTCTTTTTCTTAAAACAAAATCTCAAAGATGATTTCAGAATTTTCATGTTCTCACCTTCGAGTTATAAGATTGTTGGGACATTTGTTGGAAGTTGGGATGGGGTTGTGACTTGTCTTTCACTGTAATCTCTCCTGGTGTCTGCAACCTCCCTGACTTCGCAAATTTCCACTGAACACCACAAGGGGACCACGAGGGAAGTCTTTCTTTGTTTTTTGTTTTATTCAGATCAGAAACTCTTCAGGATAGTGGGAAGCTGTGTACAATGTAAGTCAACACCAGCACTTTCCAACACCTAACAATAATAAAGTCAGCTGAAGAATACATTCAAATTACGTTCTTCCAATTCTAAATTATCCTGAGAATGAATTGGAAGTATAATAATAGCCTCTCTCACAGGTGAAGATTATCTAGAGAAAATTCTAACAGATTTTGACACAGCATCATGGGCTACAAAATACAATGAAAAATACAGCCTGATCTATTCATGCTAAACCAAGTCAGTCCCATTAAGTCTAATTAAGCATATTTCCAGATAAATATGCATGGAACTGCACATTCAGAAATAAAATTGACACAAATTACCATTTGTAAAATATATTCATGACTTCTAAATATACATCTGTACAATTACATTTGCATTTGCAAATTTTATGGAAACCTGTATCCCCTTTTTCTTTTTTCCTAGCAATGTATCCATCTGCTTCTATTAAATTTCTTTTGAAATTCCTACAGGGTACTAGGATAATAGTGCCTAATTTTGGTTACTTTGGTGGGCTTTGTTCAACATATAGAGGAGCTGTGGTCCAAAAAAATAAGAAAGTAGAGTTCATTGGGGGAAGGTTTTCAGAAGTTTTAAGGGGTGAAATCTGCGTCTTCATTATTTGGAAGATATTATCTCTTAACTACCACCCCCTCCCACCCATGAATTCAATCCAGAAATCATCAAAAATGCAAAAAAAGCGGCGGGATCTTTGGCATCATCCACTTGGAGACCGGGAGGGAGAAGAAGGGGAGTACAGAACTGATGCTGGAGAAGAGGACATGTTGGTTCAGACCACAACTTTTGCACCTGGATTATAGGATCACAGAAGACCACAGCCTATTCACTGCTCCTTCTTTAAAAATGCTGCCTCACTTACAAACAACTATACTAAACTTTTCCAATCTTCCCAAACCAATGAGCTATAATAATGAAGGGGAGGACATGTCAATTAACGAAACCCTTCCTTGAGGGAACAGATTTGCTTACCCTAAATCATCCAAATTTACAAAATCCCAAATAGACCAAGTAGTTAATATGAAGTGGAAACTCTTCCAAATAGTTACTTAGAGCTAGCCAACCACCAGTCTACAATATTTGCCTGTTGTTCCAAATCTTCCAAGTCATACAACTTTTTGTAATTGATGACTTGAATTGAGATTCTGTCCATTCCTATTGTGTCCAAGTGGTTTTTCAGATTTTTTGGTATGACACCAAATGCACCGACCACTCTTGGCACCACTTTCTTTTTCCACATTCTCTTGACCTCTGTTTGAAGGTCTTTATATTTCCTACATTTTCTAGTTTTTCCCATTAATCCTTCTATCTCTAGCCATTGCAATGCCAAGTATCCACACTTGTTTCTTTGTAACTACATTGAGATCTGGCTTATTATGGGCTAAATTAGGGGTGTCAAACTCACAGCCCACCACGGGCCAGATGCGTCACGCACTGGCCAAGCCCACCACCAGTTTAGTGAAAGGGGAAAAAGCCGCAATACATAATGTGACAACGTGACGTGAGTTTGACACCCCTGGGCTAAATGATGTTGATTGTATCGTTTCCTTAATGTGGTATAGTGATTAGGGCAGTCCCAAAATTCACCAGCAAGCTCTGGCTAAGTGTTTCTGAAAGTTGAAATCCACACTAGTTGCTAAGGTTGAGAAACACTGGATTAGGGTGTTGGGAGTATTCCTACGGGGAGGCAAGTTCTAGTCCATCCTTAGACATAGAAGCTTACTAGACAATAAACTAGAGTTACTTACTCTGTCTCAATCCAGTCTACCTCATAGTTGTTGTATTGGAGAAATATATAAGCACTGACGTTATTTATGCCACTTTTGAGCTCTTGGAAGAAAATCAGGATATAGATCTAATAAATGCATGTTGTAAACATGAGTGTTAACAGTTATCTTAGACTTTTATATTGTTACAGCTTGTGCCACTAACTGAAATAATTTTCTGTCCTTTAGAGCACACTGCCAACAGATTGGAGGATCCCACCTCATTCAAGATGCTACAAATCATTTTAGGATGTAATGAGATCCCCTGATCCTTTTTATTTGTAGAACTATCACAGCTTCCACCACAGAGAATAACACTCATTATGCCAAAGAGGGCTGTCCCCTTCTATTCAAATGAATTGGGAATCCCACCCGGGGTGAAAGGGCATGACATTTATTTCCAAAGTCTACTTTATGGCAGGTAAAGGTCAAGTTTGACATGGTCTTGCCTTTCAGAGGCCTCCTTCCTTTCTTAAAGTAACAAGGTCTGGGCATTAGAAAGGGAATCCTTGCTCATCACCATTGTCCAGGGAAGAATGCGTTCGGAGAGCGGACAGAGAAAATTGCAAAGCAAAACTCATAGAGTTAAAGTCACCAGCAATACAATGAAGAAAGGTGAGATTAATCTTCAAAAAGTGAATCAGGAGATGTTAAGAGCTGTACTTCTGCCCACCCCCACTCCTACTTTTCTGTTCCAGTAGAGTAGCCATCGATTACCTTTTCTGGTTGGCCAATGGCTCTAACTAATTAGGAAGCCCCTTCCTTACCATGTACATAAGGATGGATCCTGCTGAAGTGTCACACCAACCTTGTTGCTTCATTGGCAAATGGTGCAGTAGGAAAGATGACCTTGGTGATTCTATGGAGCAGCAGCCCCATGGTTCAATGACTTATCCTAAAGGAGAGATTGGGGACTTCTAAACATACAGGGGTTTGGGTTTTTTCCTCCCATGGTCATTTTATCAGAACAGCCATTTGTGGTCATTGGGGAATTTTGTGTAGTGTCTTACCTCGCTGGAGGAGGGAAAGGGAGGGACATGGCCTCCACTCTTTTTTGTATGCAAGTAGGAATGCACGGTTGCACACAGGGAATTTTGGCTCCGTTTTTTTGTATCTGCTCACTTCATGGCTGATCTCCTCACCTCTGTCTCACAAATTCCTATTCAACCCCAATAAACTGGCATAAATGAAGAAGATTGCTTTCTGCACGTTTATTTGTAGGCACAGAATCTGGCTTTTTCTACCATATAAGCCAGGAGGCTGTTTATCATAATGCTAACAAATGCTCTTTTCCTTCCCCCCCCCAAAACTGTGTTATTCTAAATCGTCAAAGTATTTGTTTTAAGTATATTTGATGAAGTGGACTGGAGTTCAGGAAAATGTATTATGCCATAACCATACATTAGGTTTTCAGGAAACTACAAAGCTGTTTGTTATTTTTTTGCCAAGTTTGAGTTTCTCTAATCAATTGTTTCTGTGAACAAATGAAGCAAATGTAACTGTTTAAGAATGATGAAGGAATACTGAATATCCTATGGCTTCCTTGTATTTTCATTTTAGTCATCAGAAATCTTAATGTAAGATAATACATCCCGTTCTTCTGAAAGATTTTTCTTTCCTTCTTGTCTGTGTGTGTGTTTTTTTTTTTACACAGCTCTAATGCTTTCCTTTTGAAATCTTTGAACCAAACTGAGAGGTGAAAAGTCTATGTATTTATCTATTCATTCATTCATTCATTCGACAAATGAACCAATAAACCATAATTTGGTTTCACTTCCTTGATCTCTAATTTTTTCTCCCTTTGGTTTGATATTCCTGAACAGAGTCTTGTCTGAGATTTTCATTGTGAAAACTCTGGAGAGGTCTTGCCCAGCCACAAAAGAACATTTTTAATGTATGGGGGGAGGAAGTGTGGGAAAGTGGGGGGAAACCGCTGTGATAATAAAAGCCAAAGTGGGATTTGCTTCTGGAGTCCTGAAAATTGGGACCCTCCTTCCTGAACAAGGAAGAAAAGTAGGCAGCCTTTTCCCAGACCTCCCACCTCCACCCAGACTCTGATCACTGGAAGGCCCTCTCACAAAGAAAAATACTCAGACCATGACAGCCTAAGCTGGGCCCTTCCTCTTTCCTTTTATGTTGCTCTCCATCCTAAGGTGATGCCTTTGAATGCCAATAAGGAAATTGTTGGGCAGCTTCAGACAGCCGGCCATTTCTTTAGATGTCCAATCTCCTGCCTCTGTTGAGAGAGAGAGAGAGCCCATCAGGTAGGCTACAGCAACCCCCGTGAATTTGGGTGATTGCACCTGGCCAACTAGGAACCCAGGACAATATTCATCACACATGGGCTTATGGTGGAACAAATGAGCACACAATGGGCCTTTATGGCTGCTGCCACTAATCAACGTGGTGGCAGTCTGGTATTGGGATTTAGGAGCGGCACGGCAAGAGAAGTTCACGGCAAGAGAGGACAGAGTCTCCTGAAGACAAGGGCAAGGCTGGGAGGGGGAAATGTCCAGGCTACACAGCAAGAACAAAGCAAGTCTGAGGACTATCCCACCAGCTACATTAGACTTCAGCTGCTTACCCTTAGGAACTGAAAGGCACCCCCTTTCTACTGCAATTGCTGTTATTAAAACCTTCAGCCCCAATGCCTTTTCTTTTCAGCAATTCAAAGGTAATGACCATTTACTAACAAAACTTGTTCTGGGCTAGATTCCATCCCATAGCCACACCAGACTTATCCATGTTTGTAGCTTTCTATTTACCTCATGCATTTACTGAGCATTTGGGTGCTCCCAGGGAAGGTTGTTACCTTGGCTATTTTCTGGGATGTTTGGAACCACTAAAATATTTGCCATTATTAGAAGACCAACACCTGTAGGCCGGTTAGGAAATGAAGCAGTTGCTTATGAACCTCCTGATTTTATGTGCTACTTGTGGAAAAGCTACCTTTACCTTTGCTATAAATTGGGGAAAATATTTCATAAGTTATTCCTATGATGTATCTCTATTATTTTCCATTAATTTCAGTACTGGTCTAAATATATTAATGCAGTTGCACTGATCGTATGCTGTGCCAAACAGGACAATTTACTGAATCTGTACCATTGTTTTTAAGAACCTTTTTCGGAAGGACTTCTTAAAGGATAAATGCTTCCAAACAACTTTCAGTTCTTCCATATGAATGGCTCCCAGCAGTACCAAGAAAAGAAAAGAGACAGGTGGGGGGGGTGAGGAAGGAAAAAAATTACGCCTGGAAGACATCTCGACCCCGGTCCATGGATCGGTACCAGTCCAGAGCATGCCAGAAACCGGGCTGCACAAACAAGCAAACCCCATCTGTGGGATGCAGGCAACATACGAGAAACCACGCTCCCTCCAGTCCACAGAACTAGTCCTTGGTGCTCAAAAGGTTGAGGATCATTGCATTACAAGATTCCATGAAAAAAGCAAAAAATAAAAAATAAAAAATCCCCATTGAAAACTTTACCAGAAGCACCTATCTCTCAGTTTATGTAAATCCTATCCAATCATTCTTTATTACAGTCACATACTGCACAAATATAAAACTCATGACAAAATCTGTTGATACAAGCTAAAATTCCTAATAGAATGGAATTTTTTAAAAAATTAACCAATTTCTTTTATTAAAGAACATCATGCAACAAGACCTTATATATTTTGTCAGTATGTCTTCCAGCTGATCATCTCCCTTCAGAACTGAATCAACCTGAAGACATACAGTACTTCGAAGGAGATCAGGAGTAAGCTGTTATATCTTTAAATACTGAAATGAATGGGAAGTGGGCTCCTATTCCATTTATCTTGGATGTATTACTTATTATTCTTAGATGGTTGGCCTATTAAATACTCAATCCTTAAATCTTTGAACTTCCAAACATTTCCAAACCCCCAAATTGCTGTGGTATTCTCTAAATGAAAGCATTTAAGTTATTATTGAGAAAAGGAAAGAAATAATAAGTACAAGTCTGAATTTGTATCCATCTGTGGATGGCAACTGATTCAACATGAAATGCCATTGCTTAGGCTGTTGTTTATAACATGTTTATCTCACTCTCAGAAACAAATATTTTTTTTAAAAAAAATTCCTATTAGGATCTGGTGCTTTTTTCATTTTCCAGCTTGCAATTTGAGCATTATTCTCATGATTTAGGGACCAATCCTGTGGGAGTGAGACTCACTGCTGTTCTCAGGACAGGCTACATAATTCTTTCCTGTGATGTTGATTTCACCTTAATTCCTATTTGCGCAGTCACAGAGCATGCAAAGCAGGGACTCTGATCTCATCCAACAGTAATTGAGATGGGCACTAGAACAGAGCTTTTTTTGTAGTGGGGTTCAGGAAATTCCATCCAGAAGATGTTCTTTTAAATAATCAGATGTTCTCAAGCTATGTAAGGGTTTCAAAGGTAAACAGCAATATTTTGAATTATGTTCAGAAACCAGCCACCGTACAAAGATATACACAAGGGGAAGATTTAAGATTACATTAATAGACTCTGTTCCATTCCAATGCTTGGTCCTTATGGAGCTCTATCAGGCCAGGCACCTACACTGGTTCAGCAGCTGTGCATCTATTGCAGCACCTACTTCATCCATACCAACAATGATAGCACGTCTAGGATTCAATGAGGTTCACTTCTTAAGTAGACATGCATAGAACTGCCTTGGTTAAATACATGCCCAATAATAAGAGAACACTAAAATGTTACCACTGATATGTGTTAATCTCTGATAAGCAATAATAGGGGGAAAAAGAACAATTATTACCCTGCAGTAACCTTAACTGCAGTAACCTAAAGTATTTAATTTGTGTAATGGATTGTGGTTTCTTTTTGTTTGTCTCACTGCATTTCCTCATTAGTGTTTTAAATTCTGCCAATATGTAATTACTTTTCCAAGCTCAAGGGAAAACTAGAAAAGTAGTTCTGCTGAACACATTCAATTGTCTTCCTAATGAATCTTTCCTGATATAAAAATGGAATGCTGCCCAAAATAAAGTGTAAGAAATATATCTGGTATTCTGAGGCTGCAACAGAAGAATTACTGTGGTTTTTTTTTACCAATGTAATGAAATGGTGCCTATGAACCCTCATGCTCTTCTACTTGCTGTGACTGCAAAGGAAACAATGAAGGTTCTCCACATTTACTTGAATGGGGATCCGAACCTCTCAGAAGTACTAATATGAGGTGCAAGATCATAAGCACACAGGTGCTACACATCCATGGCCCACACACAGGCACACCCACAGAGTCCCCGCTGCTAATGGCTGGAAATTTTGGCATGCATCAAATCCAACTAGGCCAGAAACATGTCCAGCAAAGGCAATACATCCTATCACTCAAATCCTATTTTGCAAAATTTGGGGTTCCTCTGCTTTTCTTTCGGACAACAGCATAACTTTATTCCCTACAGAACAATTTCTTGTTGTGTATATCTGGAAATAGCTCTTTGCTCTTGTAAACAGTTCAAATGGCTTCACAAAAGATAACTTTGGCCAATCCTGACATTCTGGAGTCCCAAAGGGTCCACGAAGCCAAACCGATCTGTGCTCACTCATACTCAGCTCTGTCCAGCATGCAGCAGCTGTTCAAAGTCATTAAAGGGGCTTGGATGTGCAGGCACTATTTTTAATTGCTCCATTGCCCAAACACTCAAGTTGCTCGTGATACCTTCCCAAGACCTGCATCCAGAGGATTGACAAATCAAGGCCTTCACACAGCACACGATTCTGCAACCCTCCTGACTCTTGGAAACAGCAAACAGCAAAGCAGCAAGTTCAGATACAACCTGCCCCTTAGCAACAGTGGGTCCACCAGACAGTCATAATAGAAATGAGAATTTCTCTCGGTCTGCATAAAACCATGGCAGCAGGATCACTATATTCTCTTATTACTACAGGTGCCCTTATGGATTAGAGACATAGGAACTCACAAGCACATTAATGCTCGAAGCATTAAGAAAGGGAAACAGCTCCAAGATAATTCTCTGCACATGCCTATTCCATCCTCGCTGTTATCTTGCATATTGAAGGCTTTGTTTTTTCCTTCGGTTCTGTGCCTTCTTTAATCTTTCCACCACACTCATAAAACGTGGTGACCCCACTCATCACCTTATTTCAGCTGAGCCTCCCTACTGCCAAGTCAAGTATTACTGTTTGTTCTCAAACTAGCCCCAAAAGACATTTCCATAAATTTGGCATTTACTTCCAAGCTTCCATGGACTGATGGAAACATTCATTTAAAGAAGAAAAGAAAAAGCTAGGTGCTTAAATTTCCCATCCAGCAGATCATTAATAGTACTGGCAACATAAGCTTTACTGCTGGATCACCAAATGTTAGAGTAATTTTAGCCAACAGAAACAAATTAAATTTCTTGGCCACTTGACCACCAAACTTTGCAGCACTCTTCAACTCTGCAACATGCCAAAGAAGGAGGAGCACCAGGGTATATCAAACACCCCTTATTTCTAACTCCTTCAAATTTGTTTTCAAAGGTTCCTCAGCCTTCTCCTTGAGGGGTGGGGGGGTGGGGGGCAGCATGCAGAAGAGTCTTCAGAGATAAAGAGGATTCTATTCCAGTGATTGTATGCATTTTGTTGGATAGGATCTGCTGGACCCAATCCATCGAGGTGGCAAGCAGAAAAATGTCTCCCCACTCTCCAATATAAACTATACAAGTGCCCCCCCCCACCCACTTGAAGCTGAAAGGCCTGCCATATGTGGGGAGGGAAAAGTCTGATCATGAATTTCTAGCATAGGATTGCAGTAAGACCTAGCTGATTGACACCTGACTATTAGCAGAGCCAAAAATAGTATTGGATACTGGTGAAAATCTCACAAAAAGATACCAAAACCATGCCTGAGAGGCAGATCCTTTTGCCTCTTATGCACAACTTAATTTGCTCTTGTCAAACCAATCCTTTCCAGGCTAGATAAGATTATGACTCCCATCACCCAGGGAATGCTGTGAATATCTGAAAGACACCAGGATAAGAAAGATTAATCTAAATCAAAAGACCTAGCTTATTATTAGACTTTTGGCTAAGATTAGCCTTTCTTATTCTTATAGGTGACCTTCTAAAGATGCTGTAAGGTGTATGCCTTAGATCTTCATCAGCATGAAGCTATTAGCTCAATGCCATCCCTTATTTGAAGCAATGAAGAGCCACCAGCTCTTAAACCACACAAATTCATCCTGTCTCATCCTGTTGTGGGATGTTTTATGCCCATACACATGCACACATCTTTTATTATGACAACGAATCAGGGAGGAAAATTAAACTGAGAGTTGATGATCACTCAATTATTTTTTATGGCTGAGCAAGACCTTTGAACCAAGGACTTCCAGTCTCAATCGTATGGTCTTAACCAATGAAACAGTCTGGTTCTCGGTCTTTTTGTTTTTCCTCGGAGAGCGACAAGCACTTATTAAAATACACACTTATTTTTTTATCGTGTAAAATACACAATTATACACTTTAAAACTTCTTGGCTTTACCAAAGTCTAGATGAATTAAAGCCTCTGTGCAGCATGTACAATATTCTCCCTCATCTCTGGTTATTGATCATGAAATCATTCAGAGAGCCATTTCAGATAATGGAAATGTAAACTCGGTGGCATCTTAAAGATTAGTGCATGATGACATCATAGTTTAACAGCTGCCAGCTATTGATGGGTATCACAAATTATGCTATTTGCACACCTGTTTGCATAAGCCAGCCAATAAATAAACCACAACTGGCTGAGTTCACAAAACCGAAACCATGCTTTACAAACTTAAATAGTTGGCTTTATGCAATGTATCAAGCTCTAAGTAAAGAATCATATGATAGCCTAGTGTAATATAAGAATACAGGCAGTATCTATCCTGCCTGTCTTTGGAAACTTCTACAAATATTGGGCTGGGTGCTATTACAAAGACAATAGTAGACTGCCATAATGTTCATGTGAGAAGGACAATATCCCCGTTCTTTGCAAGCAGACATAGTTGTATTTGGCCTAGCTATCTCACCTCCCCTTTTTTTCCCTTCCTGTTTTGGAAATTGTTCTCTTCTCTTTCCTCCCAACAACATCTAGTTCCTAAGTATACAGATGCTTGAACATATCAGTCAAGACTATTTTCCACTCAGAAAATCATCATCATCACCATTAACTAAATCTCTCAATTTTTTCTGGGTAGTTTAGGCAGCAATTACTAGGGCTGATCCACTATATTATATTTTTCATTCATTCCAAGCAACGTGGATGGAGGGCAGTGACAAAATTACCGTGGATTAGATCCATTGTAAAATGTTGGGAGTTATCTGAACTGTGTTTCGATGTAAGTAGAAAAATCCTAGCTATAATCAAGAGAGAATCAAATAATGGATGCAAAAGCATTTAAGAAGCTGGAGAAGTTAGGTTAACTGCTGATCAGCAAACTACCAAGTAACATGCAATCAGTATATAAACCCTTTCCTTAAACGTCTTTGCTTTGCTAACGTAATTCCTATGGTTTGATGGGAACCAGTATAAAACTAATGTAGACACTTTGGGAAACAATCTCAAATTGTCTGTATTAATACAACATAGGCCTTTTAGCAATTATTTAATGTCCCTGACATAAATCTAAACTAAACATAGACTTCATGTCAGGTCACCAAATGCTAACCTTTTCCCATGATAATCTTTGTATTCAAAATCCACCCCAATCTCTCCTTCAACCTCCAATCTAGTCATCCAACTCAAATCAATCCAGAAAGGCCAGACTGCAAAGCAGGTAACTGAAAAAACAAAACACAACTAGCAGCCGTGTGGCTGTGCTTTCATCATCTCACTAAGACTGTCCACACTGTCAAAGCTTCTGAGCAAAATAATAGAATGTTTTGCCTCTACTGAAAGACAAGATCATCAGAAAACGAATGAAGGGAACCCATTTCTCACATATTTCTTTGTTGATCAACTGACTGACAATACAGTTCCTCCCAGGTCCTGCCTCAACACTCAACTTTTGTACAAGGAACCTGATTTTATCCTCTCTTATCTCCCCCACCCCACCTCTTTAAGCTAAGGCTGAAGTGCAGAACAGCCTCAGGCTGGAACCTTGATCGCTGTCATTGCTGCTTTGGGACCCTAGCTTTCTTTTCATTTTTATTTCTTGAAACATCTGGTTCTCTGCTGTATTTACATCCTACCTACTCTGCAGGACCCAATGACAATATAAGAATGGTTGCAGGAACTGGGTAGGTCTAATTTAATGAAATGAAGGAGTAGGGGTAACATGATAGCTGTGTTCCAATATCTGAGGGGCTACCACAAAGAAGAGGGAGTCAACTTATTCTCCAAAGCACCTGAAGGCAGGACAAGAAGCAATGGATGGAAACTAATCAAGGAGAGAAGCAATTTAGAACTAAGGAGAAATTTCCTGACAGTTAGAACAATTAATCAGTGGAACAACTTGCCTCCAGAAGATGTAAGTGCTGCAACACTGGAGGTTTTTAAGAAGAGATTAGGCAGCCACTTGTCTCAAATTGTATAGGGTCCCCTGTTTGAGCAGGGAATTGGACTAGAAGACTTCCAAAGTCCCTTCCAACTCTATTATGATTGATCTTCATAAATGAACTACATAAGGGTATAAAAAGGGAACTCATTAAATTTGCAGATGACACCAAGCTGGGGAGAATTGCCAACACTTTGGAAGAAAGACTCAAGATTCAGAATAATCTTGATAGACTTGAGCAGTTCAGAAAAGTAACTTTTACTTTACTTAGGCAGGAAAGTAAGCTTGCCTCCAGAAGTTGTGGGTGCTCCAACACTGGTGGTTTTTAAGAAGAGACTGGAGAACCATTTGTCTGAAATTATATATAGGGTTTCCTGCTTGAGCAGGGGGGTGGGCTAGAAGACCTCCACAGTCCCTTCCAACTCTGTTCTTCTTCTTAAGCTTCCTAGTAGCCCTGCGAAGTAGATTGAACTGAGAGGCAGGGATTGGTTCAAAGCCCGCCCGTCCCACCCAGGAGAGATATTGAAGTCCAATGAGAATTTGAATCTGGGCCTTCCCCCACCCACCCCCACCTCAATCCTCTTTCAGCGCTCTGCCATCTGAGGAAAAGAAAGAAAGAAAAGACACGGAGGCTGACTTTTCATTTCTTCAGAGTAAATCCGCCTGTCAGATCTCCTGTGCACGGAATGTTGCATAATCAGCACTAAATAAAGTATGGTTCTAATAGTAGGAAAGTACAGAGAGTTTCTCCCTCCTCCCCCTTCCACACACCCCCCTCCCCTTCATTACTTTATATTACTTTGGAAAGCTTGAGAGCTCCAACTGTATAAATGCCAATAACTTCCCGAGTTTTTTAAGGCTCCTGCTGAAGTAAGAGATCAGATTTTAGCAAGTGCTTTGCAGGCAACCAGCCAAAAGCCTTCTGATTCACTAAAAGCAACGAGTGGACGAGAGGGGGGAGGGGTCCGATAAAAGTTGGCGAAGGAGGAGGGAGGATTAACTTCAGTTACCGCACAAATTAAAAAGAGGAGAAGGAGGGAAAGGGGGGGGCTCCTTTTTTTTTTTTCTTCCTCCTGCCAAGTGCGCCCATTTGCCGCGCGCAAACGCCTTTCCTTCCAACCGCAAACTCGTTTCCAGCCAAGCTCGGAGAGTCGCTTTCTGCCGCTTTTTTTCTTTTTTCCCTCTCTCGCTCTCACTTTCCCTTCAGAGTCCCGTTCCCGGGTTGTTGGGTGGTTTTTATTTTTTCCCCTACTCTAACTGGATCGTCGTTTGTTTGGTTTGGGTTTTTTTTCCCCCCCCAGGAAGGTAAAAGGCTACGGCGCCGCTTTCCGGCTCGCCGGATGACTCAAGATTTCCCCCCCTCCATCCGCGGGGGTTGAGCTCCTTCCCAACGCTGGGAAGGAAAAAAAAAAAAAATCCGCAAAGAGAGAGGAAAGCCTGGCAAACAGGTGCATTCCGGGCGCGAAGGAAGGAGGTCGGACTGGAAGCGAACTGGAAAAGGTGCGGCCGGTGGAGCTGCGCCGGAGCAACTTGCGCGGGAAGCAGCGCCGCCCGCGAGGCTGCAGGGGAGGCCTCCGGGGGGCGCAAAGCACCTGCTCTGCCAAGCTCTGGATCGCGGAGCGGGGCGGGGCTGCTCGCACGTGTTGCATTTACCTCCGTGTCCAGCCGTCTACCGAGAAGGAGTCTCTTCGGGCGATACCCCCCCGCCCCACACACACACACGGTTAACAAAAAAACAAACAAAAAAACCACGGCCGAAATCGTGGAATACCCTGAAAAAGAATAGGATCCACCGAACTACAATACCCTGCACCGTCCTTTTTTTTTTTTTTGTAATTCTCCTCACCTCACGTCCCTCCCCTGTATCACACATCGAGCGACAGGTATATGCGGCGTTTCTAAATTCCTTCCTTTTCCAATCTATCTTCCTTTCCCCCCCACCCCAATCCTTCCCGCAATCCGGGCTGGTTTTCTCTTAAGAAACGAAGGTGTGGGGAGGGGAGGGGGGGCGGAGAGGAACTTGGCCCATTCGATTCCATTGTCGATCGGTCGCCCTCCTTCCCCCCACCCCACTCCCGTCCGGCTTTGAGGAAGAAACTCCGACGCTTTCAACGCTGACCTGACCCAAAACTGCAACCGCACACAAGCCCCACCGCCTCCCTTTCTCCCTCCCTCCTCTGCCCCCCTCCCTCCCTCCTCCGAGGCTCCCAGAACAGAAGCTCCTGCCCGCACTTTCCACAACGTTTGCGGCGGCTAACTTTTCCTTCTCACCTCGTTAGCCGGCCTCTCAGGCCCTCCGCAAAAGCACTCGCTACTAAAGGAGGCTCCTGCCGTCCACCAGGCGACGGCAGCCGTGTGGGAAGGAGCGGCCGGGCGGAGTGGCTCTGGGGTTGTGGGGGGGAAACAACGCAAAAGGTGCTTTGATTTACACTTGCGGCTGCAGCTGGGGGAGAAAAAAAGTTCGGGGAGCGAGAGGCGCCGTTTTGCAGAGCCGAGGATTATCTGCCGATTTGACTGCAGAGCAACGGATAGAATAAACCTCAGACTACAGTATGCAAAACGCCCGGGACCTTTTAACACGGGAGCGGTTAAGCTCTCTCATGAAAGGTGCCTCCACGGTTATAACTCAAATCCACGCCGGCGCTTCAGAGGAACAGAAAGAGCGGGGGTGGGGGGGGTGCGGGAGAGAAATTGGTTAGAGCAGGGAAGAGGAGGGGGAAACAAGGCGCTTACCTGGACTTGGATGCAGAGCAGCAGGTAATGTAACCATCTGGGGAGAAAGGAGTCAGAGAGAGAGAGAAACAAAAACAAGATAAGATTAGAGGACGAGATGAAACGGTGAAACTTCGACCCACGCGGGGTGGCTTTGTTTATAACGGTCGCGAGGAATACCGTCAGAGCCGGACCGCTTTGTTTTCCTCAGGGGAAAACCACCGCCGCTCCCCCCCCTTTTTTTCCACACACACACCCAGCCGCCGCAACAGATCCGAACCACCCAAACCGAGACTTTTGAGAAAGCAAAAAAAAAAGGCAGGCAGGCAAGCGCGCGCGACGGGAGCGGGGGGGGGGGGCAGAGAGAATGCCACTATCCTTACAGGCAAGTGCAGGCGGAGAGCGGGGAATAAGACATCGCTGAGTGAGGTGGAGCGGCGGGGGTTGGTCAAGTGGCTTCAAGGGAACGGCGTCAAATCCCCCGCCGCAGGCTGGCCATAGGAAGGGTCCTGCTCCGGGAAGCTCCGCCGCTTTCCAGCGATCTCGCTTGGCGCTCAGCAGCGGTGAGGAGAAGTTGAAAGCCTGCCTGCTTTGCCTCCACCGAGTGACTCCCTTAGACATCAGCTCTCCTCTTCTCCCCCCCCCCCACACCACCACTCTCTCCTCCTCCTCCTGGTCTGGGGATGGATGTGTGTGTGTGCGTGCGCGCGGGTGTGCGTGTGTCTCACTCCCTCTCTCTCTCTCTCGTGCTCGATCTCTGGAGCGGCAAAGGTCCTGCTTGATTGTCAGTAACTTCCGATCGTCAGCAAACAAGCCTGCCCTCCGGTCGCTCCCCCGCCCTTCTTCTCAGCCTATTCTTCCCGTCTCTTTCTCAGATCCGGCTGCTTGCCCTGACCAAAAGAGCGACCCAGCCTGCGCTTTGGCGCTCAAGGATGGCTCTCGGATCCCGGCGGACTCTCCGCCTTTCTACCCTTTTCGCCTCTTGATCGAGCGCAGCCTCCGGCCGGCGCAAAACTGCCCCCTCCTCCCGGCGACGTCGGACAGGTTCCTGACGAGGGCATCGAAGAGGAAGGGCCGAGAGCTTGCTCGGCCAAGGACAACCCGAATGGGGCCACCGGCCTTGCCCCGCCGCCGCTTCAGCGCCTTCTCCGCCTTAGCCTCCCTCTTGTCTTCTCTCAACATCCTCCCCACCGCGCGAGAGAGCGCGCATCATCGGCCAGTGAAGGGAGGTGCTGGCTGCTGCTTGCACTTGCTGGAGGCGAAGGACAATCGAGAAGCCAGCTGGCTGCCGGCCCCCGCCTCCCTCCAGTCCCGTGGCGGGTGTGGAGCTCCACCTGGGCAGCCAACGGCGACCGCAGCAATTCGGGGACAAAGCGAGCGTAGCCAAGGCGCCCCGTCTTCTGATGCGGAGGAGCGGGCGGCTGACAGGCGAAACCGAGGCTGGGCGGTTGGAAAGAGAGAGAGAGAGAGAGCTCTCCCGGGAGGGCTGTTTGCCCGGATCGATCGGCCATGCTCAGAGGCAGTCTATCCTTCTAAATGCAAGAGAGGGCGGCGGGCGGTGCAGGCGAAGCGCCTTAGCATCGTGGCGACCTACGAGCCTTCCAGACATATGCCAGCCCAACTGAAAAGGTGATGTTGGACTAGCTGGAAACTTTGGCTGTGTCTGATTTACCCTTATCCCGGGCCCTGTCTGCTGTAGCAGCGCACTTCGGAATCCAGAATCAAAAAGAGAAGAACAGGGGCTTGGAGAGGAGAGGATGTTGTTTCCTCACTAGGTCTGTCCTCTTTACACCCTGCCCTCTTGGAATCTGCTGATGTATCTTGAACATCTTTCCTTACTAGTGGCTTAAAGCACCATTCATCGAAGCGTCTGAGTCCTCCCCTGTCCCTAACCACAGCACAAACATGCCCTTCAATATTGAGATTTCTTGCTGTGTCTCCTGTGGTCCCCTTCATCTCATTCTTGGTCCATAAGTGAGAGGGGCTTAAGTTGTCCTTAGCTACGCTGGTATTAAATAACTTTTTCTTCTTTATTCCAACACTGTCCAAAGACAGTGTTGCTTAGGCTTTGTCACTTCCTTAGGAGGAAGTTAATTGACTACAATGGCCCTGACAACTGAGGCAGTCAAGGCAGAAATAGGGATCAGCAATGAGAAGAGCAGATGTCATGCTGCTATAGTTTTGATAAGGATAGATGGTTCCAACTCAATAAAAAGAATGGCCACCGTAAATTAGGTTGACTGGGTGGTGGCTTCCATCCTGTGATCCTCCATGCTAACCAAATGCCTGGCCATTACTCTTGATGCTTTCAGACCAATGGTCAATCAATGTGACTTGTACACACACACTCTTCCCGTGATCTATGGGAGAAAGCTCAATATTTTCCCAAGACATAATGTGGATCTGGCCTTGCCTTCTCCAGAGGGATAGGAAAGAACCATGATTGTTCCACTCTGCCTAGCAGGACCCAATCAGTTTAAGCAGGAACAATTAGTTGTTCTGGAACAAGAAGGATTGACCGGTTTAAATCCTAGGATGGAGACAAGATGGGGCCAGCGTGAGAAGAACACTGATATTGCCTGTGTGGTCTGGTAGGAATATAAATTGTGAGTAAGAAAAGAGCTTGATAAATACCATGATACAAGAGTTCTTTCTGGGGTTAGGTATAGTAAGCCAGCCCTGCTATGTTGGGAGGACATTCCACCGTCTCATTTTATTGAGCGGGGTCCTGAAATCAACCCATCTTTCCAAAGGACAACTAGGAGCAGTAAAAAACAACTTCGCTGTTTAAGAGGAAACTTAAATCAAAGAAAGTTGTATGACTGTGTGAAGGGACTCCTTACTTCACCTATGTTAGAGCCCAAGTCAAAATCTGCAGAGCCGGGAACCTCCTGGGCTGAAACAGAAACCCTTCTTGGATGGAGAGCCCATTAGAATTGGTTTATGTCACTGGAGAGGAGACAATCTCAGAGTCAAAAAGGAAGATTTGAGCAGAAGGGACTCTTGGTGTTCCATCCTGAGGGGCCCTGCTTCAGATGGCAATCCCAACTCCTTTTGCTTGCTGAACACAAGAGAAAGCTTTACATTTGCCTATATTTTTTTTTCAGCTGGCCTGGAAATTAAAAGTTTCAGATCAGGTCATCTTTAAGTGCAGGTCCCCGATGAAATCCAGTTCTATCTAATCTCCTTCCTTCTGCCTTTTTCACTCTACTGCCCTCCCCTCACCAGAAATGGCATTGCCCATTATGGAAGCATAGCCATCTACCAGCAGATTTTAAAAACAAGTTGTTTTGCCTCTTGTACAGCATTGGATAATCTGCGACCCTAATCCTTTGTGGAAATCCCCTCATTGAAATGGCTGAGGACAGAGTTAGGCAGCATTTTGAGGTACCTAACACTTTAACAGGCGTATCGTAAGCCCCACTCTTATGTATGATGTGACCATATTCTCTGGGGGTGTCAGCTGTCTAAAAAATATTAAGTGCAGTCCTCAGCCAGGAAAGGTTATCCATCCCTTATTTAAGGGAGCAACTCCTTAGGAGCATATTAAGATTTATTTATCTCTGTCTCCTGTGCCCCTCCTCCCATCCCCAACCTCATCCTGAATGTTAAAAGGCCTATTAATTTTTTTTTCAGCTAAATTAGGGAGATTTTAAAGTGTGCATTGTACTTTCAATCAACATTCAATTCAATATACCAAAATGATGACTGTTGTTTGGAAGCATCCCAGTAGAATTGATAATACAACTAACACTCGGTGTTTTACAGTGAGTGGATAATATTTTGATAAACCTAGATTCAAATCCCTGATTTGGGCTTCTTGCTGTCTTTTGAACTAAATTCAGATTTTTATTTGTAAAAAAAAAAGTGGGAACTGAAACACAGGCTTGTTTAGAGCAATACATGCACTTTTTCACAAGAAATGAACCCGACTGTGGCCATCACATCCTCACTACACACACACACACACACACACACACACACACACACACACACACAGAGTTCCCCATGGCTTCTCATCCACTGCAGGTCTTAATGTAAACTATGACTGACCACTCATACTAGTTGTATTTAAACCAAATTTCATCCCTCTATTGGAAGTATAGATATCTTTGTGTAATATATGTGTGGGATATACATTAGTGTCTTTTAGGCACATTTGAGCATCTCATTTCTGATCTTTTGGAAACACATACAGATGTCTCAGCAGATAACCAAGGTAGACAGCTTCTTATCTAATAAAGCTTCAGATGTTATGTTCCTAGCTGCTGTACACACCTGCTCACCTGCTTTTTTATATAACACTCTCAGGAAAGATGGGATGTGTCTCAAAAGTTGTGACTATGGCATGAATTAAAACTTTCATGGCATGTTAAGAAAGTATGGTTGAGTCTCTACTTAAGAAGAGGATGTATATGATCTACTCTAGGGTCACAGTTGAAGGAAGAGCACAATAAGGAGCAATAAAAGTTAAGAGTAAGAAGCTTAAGGTAGTACCTGAGATTGTAAAACTGGTCCTTTGTTTATGGAGTGAGGTATGGAGATTCATTAGACTCCTTTAGCACACATGAAAAGTGCCACAGTTTTAGTTTGGTCCTGCCAACATATAATAGGGAAATAGCCTAAATCAAGCTGCCCTATTCATACCACTTCCACATGTGTTGGGCTTCCAGCTCCTTAAGTATTGGACAACTGGGAACTGAAATGCTACACATCTGAAAGCTACCAAGTTGGGAAAGATTGGTATGACCAATAGGGCGAAATAGCTTAAGCTGGGAGGAGGAGACCTACAGTAGTGCTGCCTTCCCTTAAAACTATATGAACATAATGTGGGGGGGAAGAGGCAATATTGTTGGAAAGAAAATTAGGCATGGTGACTGTCTGAAGGGCAATTGCAATCCAGTCTCAATAAGTCCATTGTACCTGTGTAAGCAATACTACTTCAAACGTCAAGTAAGGAAGAACCAGAAGAAGGAGCTGAAGAAACTTCTTGGATGAGAAGTGAAACATCTTCAAAAAAAACCCCAGAAAATCCAGTTGCCTCCTGAAAAAGCACCTTTGGGACAACCATGACCTGGATGACTGAGAATCTCCATAGACAAATAAGGGAGAGTTAACTTACTCAGTTTGGATGATACAATTCAGAGAGAGGTTGACAAATGCAATGTGTGAGAAAGGGAAAGGGAAAGAAAGGAGTATCTAGCAATAGTTGCAGAGACTGCCACATACTTACCTCTGAGAAGCAATGTAAGAAACACTCTCCCTCTATAAGCAAAAAAGACTTTAATCTCAAGAAGAAGTCAAGCCAAGGAGAAAACATTGGATGACTTCCTTGTTTCAGAAAAACTTTAACCTGCAAAGTCTGCATTTCTTCGAAAGATACCTTGGATTCGTTGAACACCTTGCTGAATACTGGGCCATGCCCATCGTGAAAGAGCCAGATTGAGCACCAGGCTGTGATGACTGGCAGAATCAGTGGATGAGAACAAGTAGCAAGATGCTCTGAGGACAGTTTTCTTACAGAAGAATTAGACTAACATTAAATCCTAACCATCCCGGGAAATACCTCGTTAGTCCAACTGATCAAGGCACATCCTTGTGTCAATACCATCAATGTGTAAACATTGGCAAGATCTACAGGATAATCTCCCATTATAGGTCCTTTCTTCTATATTTGGCTTTGGTGTCTATTTCCTAGTTGGATTTTGATAGGACTGTGTTCTGTGTTTATGCAATGTTCTGCTTTGATCCAAATTTGCATTACTTGTTTTGTCAAGTTTTTTGTTTTATATATTTTACTGATACAATCCATGTGTAGGGAAACTGGCACAGGATTGTAAAAAAAAAATACATGCCTACTTATGTACAATTAGCATAATGTTGGTTTTACAAAGCAATTTTTTTATTGCTGCTGTTGCCTCACTATTTCTTTCTTTCTTTCTCTCTCTCTCCCTCCCTCCCTCCCTCTCCCTCCCTCCCTCCCTCTCTCTCTCGTTTTCAAGAACAAAGTTTTTAAAAAAAAGTCAAAGGAATTTTCCCACATCCCAGCTGTTTTCCACCAGTTGCTGGTCTGAAAGAGTTTTCAAACACTTCGCTTGCCATCTAGTGGTCAAGTAATGGAGATGAAAATAGCGTTTTAGAGTAAATAACTTGCTTTTACTATTTGAGGAAAAGATCCACTCTTTTCTTTTTGAACCAGCAACTCTTATGAGAGAGCCAAATTTGAAGATATTTACACTGAGGGCAAAGGTTTATGGATCCATATCTAAAATATGGAAGAAAATAGGTTGCATTCATTTGTTCCTTTTGGAACAGAAAAGTCTTTTTAAGGATAAATATATTTTAGATTTATTATAGGCCATAATAAATTGCTTCCCATTGATTCTCTGTTAGAGATAAATGATCTTCTGAATTAAGGATGCACAAACCATACCACTTTTTCAAATCATACGATTTAAGAAATTGCATGCTTACTTGCATTGTACTTCATAATTTACATACAGTATCTTTGAGCAGGTGGCTGTTGCTAATATAAAGTAAGTTTCATTAGCACAAGCAAAGATCATAAATCTCTGGTGGAACTTTTCAGAGTACTGCAAACAGCTCAAACAACAAATGAGATAAATCAGAAAAACAAATAATTTGGGAGTATGTGGTGGAAGTGGAAGTGTATAATTTGGGAGTATGTGGTGGAAGCGTTGAGAATCTAATGTTGGCTTTCATTTAAGAAAAAGCATCAACAGCGAATTTGCAAAAACAATTAAAAGGGCACAACAACAGTTAAAAAAATGAATTAGAGTCATTACTAAAATGATTTAACACTATATTGTGTAGCTAAAGATAATATGTGCAAATCTAAAATAAATATGCCCTTGACGTGATGTTCTGTTGCCTGAAGGCCGTGCGGATCTGGATGGGGAGGAAGAGGCTCAGGCTCAACCCCTCCAAGACTGAGTGGCTGTGGTTTCCGACGTCCCGATATAGCCAGCTAGAACCATCACTGGCTATTGGGGATGAGATCTTACCCCCCTCAGAGAGGGCTCGCAACTTGGGCGTCCTCCTGGACTCACAGCTGTCGTTGGATGATCATATGATGGCCGTAGCCAGGGGGGGCTTTTATCAGGTTCGCCTGATCTCCCAGTTGCGTCCCTTTCTGGATCGGGACGCTTTGCGCACAGTCACCCACGTCCTCGTCACTTCCCGTCTGGACTATTGCAATGCTCTCTACATGGGGCTCCCCTTGAGAAGCACCCAGAGGCTCCAACTGGTCTAGAATGCAGCCGTGCGAGTGATAATGGGGGCGACCTGTCGCTCCCATGTAACATCTCTCTTGCGCAAGCTGCACTGGCTCCTGGTGGTCTTCCGGGTGCTTTCAAGGTGTTGGTTACCACCTTTAAAGCGCTCCATGGCTTAGGGCCTGGATATTTACAGGACTGCCTGCTGCCACTTACTGCCTCCCATCGACCGATACGCTCCCACAGAGAGGGCCTCCTCAGGGTGCTGTTGGCCAATGTCGACTGGCGACTCCCAGGGGGAGAGCCTTCTCTGTGGAGGCTCCTGCCCTATGGAACGAATTGCCCCCGGATATACGAAGGATCCCTGACTTCCGTGCCTTCCGTCGTGCGCTGAAGACCCTGTTATTCCAACAAGCCGGTCTGATGGGACAATAATTTTAATTGGGTTTTAAATATGGGTTTTAATATGGTTTTATAAGGGTTTTAGAATGGGAATTTTAAATTTGGCCAAAATTGAATTATTTTAATATGGTTTTTAAATTTGTCTTGTATATTGTTTTTATTATGGCTGTTCACTGCCCTGAGTCTTTCGGGAGAAGGGTGGTATAAAAATATAATAAATAAATAAATAAATAAAATATGCCTGTCTATTGATTGACTGATTTATATTGAGATCTTGCTTCTCCACTGAAACTGTTATAATAATATTGTTTGTAATTAAAAACTATTAAAAGTTCATTATTAAAATTAGAAGTTGATAACGGAGCCATCAATATTGAAATACACACATCATGTTGAAACATTGAACTATCAAAGAACATTACACATTAGGTTACATTACACATTAGGTTTTTGTGTCTGTTTATAGGCATTATTAAATGCTGTTCAATTGCTTTCCTGTCAAGCAAAATCCACACAGGCATTCAAAACCACTTCTTGCTTTAGGAATCACTTCTATTCTGGACAAAGCAAGCGAGCAGTGCCTTCATACAATATTTTCAACAAGTCTCCTACAGATTTGATACTTTTAAAGGCTGCCCATTTCTTGTGAAGTCTTAATTTCTAGCACTGTTCCTTTCTGTAATTTGACACTAAAGTTGGATTTTAAATTAGTGTCGCTCTCTTGAGAAATTACATTTGTTACAGGCAGTTTTAATTTGCATAGCAGCACCAACTGATGAGTGTGAAGTCAACGTCAACTAACTAAATTAATGAAGGTAAAGGAACTTTCCGTTTAATGAAAAAGTCACATCTTGTCCTTTAAAAACATTCTACTGGTTTTATTTAGGAAACTAGTAACACAAATATTATGTTCAATGCTCAAAGCAACATATAAAAGTAAAGGAGTCCCTGCAGATTTTACTCCGCTCATTGTAGCTGACTGTAGGAGGCGGTACTGATCTCCGTTTCTAGGCCATTGAACCAGCACTGTCTGAAGACGTTTCTGTGTCATGTAGCCACAGTGCAGAGTATACAGCAAAACACCACTGTTATCGTCCCACCAAAGTGGTGCCTATTTATCTACTCGCATTCACATGCTTTCAAACTGCTAGGTTGGCAGGAGCTGAGGCAAGTGACAGGAGCTCACTCCATCACACAGGAGTATGACTCAAACTGCTAGAGCACAGACCTTCTCTGGCATCTTTTAAGCCACTGAGCTACCGGACCTCCACCAAAACAACATATGAAGCACAATATTTTCAGCTTTAAAAGCCACTACTTTTGCTGGAATAATGTTACATTAGCTATGGAAAGGTCCAGCAAATCATTGCAGCCAAACTGAAGTGTGTTAGGAAATCTAAGTATTATTAGCTTCAGGTTCTCAGGAAGCTCCTTAAATTCTTGTTAACTTCTGATTACAATGAATAGAGCCACACAAAACGTTTTTGAAAGAAGTGGTTGAGATTTTATATGGGTTCAGCACCTCTTTGTTCATTTTTTCCCAGGCTTCCACACAAGCCTAAAAAATAGGAGCACTGCTTTAGGAATTATATTATGCTTAATGCATGCATTCCATAAAGCAGTGGCATTGTTTCTTTTCAAATTCCTTCCTGATAGGCTACTCAATAAGTGCAGATTTGATGTATATAAATCACACTGCCGCAGCAGTTGTGGTGGTTTCCTTTAAGAGAGAAATCAATGAATTCCTCAAACAGCCTGGATTGTTTGTGAGATATTCATCCAAAACAAAAATGTACTATACAACTGCGACTACTTGCTTCAACTGGGGTATCTATTTAGTATGGACAAAACCTTTTGTTTTTCTTCCAGACCATACCAATCTGGTTGTTCTAGCAATGGGCCAGCAGTTCATCCTTTGAACTATATATTAGTAGTAGCATTCCAGATATGGCATCCTCATACCTAAAATGAAGTAGGCATATAAACAGGGTGGACAAAAACCAGGAATATTGTCTAAAAGATCCTTTTGGGAGAAAAATAAGGGAGATAGATAAGAAGGAACTAAGTCATTAAGGAAACAAAGAAAACATGTCACCTAAACCAGGCAAAAGTAGTTAGGCCTGAGACATGAGAAATCTCTCCCCAAATCCCATCAACAGCTACCAAACTTGAAAATCAACAAGGCAAAAATAGCTGCCAGACTTGAGGATCAACAAAGCAACCTTTGTGGAATAAAAGGGGTCCTGAAGCCCACCCACTTTCTGAGTCTTTAGATCCAGACTTGGTGCCTTCCATCTTCCTTGTACCACTAGCGGGGGATGCAATGCTGCAGAGGCTTAATGACATGGGAACTGCTGACCAGAAATGCGGTCTGGCAGTTCGAGCCCAGCTGTGTCACTTGATCCCTAGCTCTTGCCCACCCAGCAGTTAGAGAGCATGCAATGCTGTGAGTAGATAAATGAGTACCACTTTAATGGGGGGGGGAAATAGCTGTGTTCATGTGTGCCGAGAGTAGAAGTCAACGCAACGCATTGCAACACGAGGTGGGGTGAGGCAAGACCAGCCAGGAGCACGGAAGACCCAGCAACCCAAGTACCACTAGTCAGCTGGGGTAAAGCTAGTTTGCCCTGTGGTACATCAGGAGGCACGTAAACAGAATGAACTAGAATTTTAGGCTGTCAAGACTGCAGTGTCTAGTGTGTAGATTTTCCTGACATTATATGCTATATGCTCGATAACAGTACTTACTAGCCTAGTTGAGGTGGGTATGGATGAGTTATGTGTGTGCACATGAGAAAAAGCAAATATAAATTATAACCAACGAACTTTTGCTGTTGGGTCTCTGTGTATCTAAAGAACTGGTTGTACCTCAGTGTTCAGTTGAAAGGGATCCGAGTGTGGCTGTTGACCTATTCTGTGAGGTAGGATCTTTGGTGCTCTTTGAGCATGGTTTTCTCACAGGTTTTTTATTACTAAATTAGTTAACACCAACAGTATAATGTGATGATATAGTAATGAAATGTGAGAAAATATTCAACCTCAGAATGCTGATAACAGAAATCAGTTTCCCTTAGAGCAAGTAGAATGGTGTGAAACAATATGGATATAATTTTTTGCATATACCGATATTACCTAAAAGGATAGGACTCCGCCAGTATAAAAAGTAGAATATCATTCCAATAGTTTATCAAAAGCATTCCAGTGCAGGGGTCAAATTGATATCCCTTTTGCTGTTATCTAATAAATCCAACATGTAATCTGTAGCCTTGATTTGCTCCACTCTTTTGCAGTTAACAGAAGGCCTGGTGATCACTAGTTTATACAACAAAGAACATAAAAGCTTTCTTTGTTGTATCAATCTGGTTTGGTTTCTTATTTAAGAGGAACATTTTTCTCATAAACCCATGAAAAAGCTGTAACAAAAAACTTATGTAGTAGGTATATGCAAAACATTTATCACACGCTTCAGTATTGAGATGGTTACAAATCTTAAAGCATGTATTCATTGCCTACACATGGATCTGAAACACAAGCTCCAGCACTCCTTTTGTCTTTTATTTAGGCAGATGAGATTATTTGGTGCCCTGCAAGTTCCTGGCTCCCATCACTTCCCCACAACTACCACCTTATTAAAGCAAGTTGGTTTGAGAGACTGACTAATTCAGTCACCCAGAATTTCTGAAGCAGCAAGAGAAAGTTGGCAGTGCATGGGCTGAAGCTGGCTTAGAAGCTTGCTGGATGAGTGCAGTTGAGGGGCCTATCAGGTGAAATAGAAAGATCAGCAACCAAGCCATTAGTTATGATGGGGGAAGAAGAAAGAAGATGCCCTGGCCTTGATCTTTTTGGTCCTAAAGGCTCCTCTGGATTTGTCTCAGCCCAAACCAGGAAAACTTAAATGATCCAGATTTCATCTTCCTAAGATAATTATTTGCCTGGAATGCTGCAACCAATGTCCAAGGAACATCCATTCATCTTATGCACTGTTCAAAAATGTGAAAAATAAATATTCTGCTTTGTACATTCTATGTGAGGCCAGATAGAACTGATTGTAGGGGAGACAAAGGAAGAAAAAATGCACTCAAATGATATCCAGAAGATAGAAAAAGGCAGTTCAGATCAGTTATGTGTAGGAACACAATCTGACTTAATATGCAGTGTGCACTGCCATAACTCACATTTTTTTTTAAAGCAGACATTCTAAATTCTGAAAAGCATTACTACCTGAATGGGTTGCTGGAAAAGTGAGCACCTGCAAGTCCATTGGGCAAATGTAGTAAGTGATCCAGTTGGTATGATTGTAGGACAATTCATACAGAATTGTTCTCTTCCCATAACAAAGCAGCAAAACGACTTAAAATACTAAATTTTTATTTTCACATTTACATTTAGTCTCCCTCTTCCCAGATCACCACTACTATGTATTATCAAAACATTTCCATACATATTTTAAATGAAAAGGATGGAATCTTGGTATTAAAAAACTGAACAGGCATTGTGGACCATACATTCTTGCCAAAATAATGTGGACGACATTAATCGGACTCTGGAGAGAAAGCTTCAGTCAGGTATTAATGGTTAAACACACAGGACCATCGTTTAAAAATGTAACCATTTGACTTCTTGCTTACAAAGACTGCCTCCACTGCCAGAGCTCTTGAATCACCTAGAAATATACACAAGGAGGTTAGCTTTACCCAAGTCTCCTGCTGTAATTTGTAACCTTACAACACCATAAAACTTGTGAATAAACTTATTATTTAATAGATGTAATGCCTTTAAAAATATTTACGGTACAGAATATAACAGTTCTAGGTTTAAAACAAGATGCACATACAGAAATTTCAGGTGTGTACCGATTTTTAAAAACATTTACTAAATGCCCCACTCAGGATCACAATGATTAAAATTATTCAGTGTATTAGTATAGTAAAGGCCCTTTCACTATCTTAACTTAAACTATCAAGAATTCTCTTTTAGGCAACAATAATTTCACTCTCCATCACAAAATCTCTTGAGAAGAATGAATTCCTGGGGAAAAGGAAAACATTCTTTCAGAAATTTGTATCACAAAATTTAAGATTTATGGCTCTAAGCTAATCAATTTGTTCTTGACACTAATACCACGACTATCTACCGTGTTTCCTCACATGCTGTTTGACTTTGGAGGAAAAAAAGCTTAAAGCTACAAAATAGTTTTGATCCAGAAATAGGCACTAAAGGACAGGCAAGTGCATCAGGCAATGCTCAACGCAAAAACATTTTATTTGGTTAAAAATGGGACTGAAGCACCTTATAGGCTTAATGAAAGAACTCATTGATACCCCCACAGAAAAATGTTAACATTCCGTCATCAGAAAAACATCCTGTTCTGGTTTTTTTCTTGTAATGACTTGAAGAAATAACACAATTCTGTTAATTTAAGTGATTTTATCAAGACATAATTCCATTACCTTCGGGTCTTCTGCCTTGTAACAACTCTTAATGTAATTTGCAAACTTGGCTTCTAATTTAGGAAGATTCATTCCCTATTGAAAGAGACAAATACAGCATTAAAACAATGAATTACAAAATCTATAATTCACACTACAAATAAGTTCATTTAAGATAGAACTGGTTCAATGAAAGTGCCCTAGGCCAGGGGTGTCAAACTCACTTCGTCACAGTGGCGTCACGTGACATATCGGGACTTATTTTTTTCCCCTTCGCTAAACCGGGCGTGGCCAGCGCTGTGACGCATCCGGCCCACGGGCCAGGAGTTTGACAGCCCTGCCCTAGACAAAGCTTGGAATTGTCAACAAAGACCCATAAAATTGCAATTCATATGGTAAATATATTAAATGGAGACTGAGTAAAAACTACAATTGGCAGGAGGAAAAATCTAATTCTTCCACCAAACAACAGTTAATGCTACATGCCTTGAAGAATGCACAAAGGAAAAGCTGGGGAGGCAGATAACCCTCCACTGTAAAAATACAAAAATTAAAAACCTAAGATTTGTTTACCACTACAAGTTGAAAAATCATCAAGTTTTCTACATCAAAGAACATACATACTCTATCTCAGTAGCCACAGCTATTCAGTGTGATAAAAATTACCTTTTCCATGATAGTCTGCATTTTTGCTTTTATCTCCTCTATAGAGAATTGTTTTGGTGATTTTGCAGGCCGTGGTGATTTGGGAGTCTCTGATCCCTTTTCTTTTTGAGATTCTGGAGTCTGAAACATACCAAACTAGGCTTAAAATCCCTCAACAATAGAACAAGAAAACTGATGATCAACAATAGATATGTAAGCCTCAGGTTATATTAATGAGGAAGGGAAAACCAAGCATATGAAAGTTAGGAAGGGAAAAATCTTGAGCCACTACATTAGTTGGTCAAATATCAGCGAGCAATTCTTACTTAACTTCAGTCGTTTATATAATGGAATGTATTTTTTAAAACACTTGAAAGACATTTCAAGTACAGGCTTCTAACTTTTCAGTAAATGTTCATGTCTGTAAACCTCTGTAAAATTTCGTCAGAAATAATATCCAATACTATATAGCTTTTGTCATTGTCACTTTTTCACTGATTATTTTATCCACAATAGAATATATTGCTTCATCCGTTGACTTCTGCAAGGATGATAGATTAGGTGTTCATTCTTTGGGGAGCCAAGACTGCAGATGTTAACTTTATATTTACCGACAATCCAGGCTCCTGAATTGGGGCTGAAAGGCGGAAGCAGTATGCTCTATCCCATATATGGGTAGACCAGGTTGCCCTGATAGAAAAAATACTTAAGACTGCAGATGATTGTACAAGGATAAAGCCTACTTAGAAGTCACTGCCTTGCACTTTATCCTACTTTCATTTATTTGAACTTCTGTGCTGTTTCAGCCAGTTCATTTATAGGAAGTCCTCATTTAACTATCACAATTGGGATCGGCAACTGATGCAAAGCAAAACATGTGGCCATGCCAGATCTGCATCACTTCCACTGTTGTTTAACCATGCTAAACCATCACTAAGCAACACACCCCTCATTAAGCAAGACATCACATAACTATGACTTGTGATTTTACTGCTAGCTTCTCCTGACTCTGCTTGTTGGAAACCAGCTATAAAGTATGCAAAAGGTGATCATGTGACTTCAGGGATGCTGTGAGGATCAATCATAGTCTCCTTTTCAGCACCATTTTAAGTTTTGAACAGTTGTTAAACAGGGCAGTTGTTAACCTGTACTTCTTCCTACTATTAGCTTTTATACATTTGCCATTAGCTTTTATTTTGTGTCAACTGACAGGGAGAGAATCTCTTGAGCATTCTATGCTTTTAAGATGTTTTCCCTGCAAAGGGAGAAGCATTTATCAGACACCTAGTAACTTACAAGACCACTAATAACATTTGCTCTGAAGGGGAAATCCTTTCTGCCTCAGAATGATAGTTTAAGGCAGGGTTTGCAACCTTAAACACTCAAGAGCCATTTGGACCAGTTTCCCACAGAAAACACCGGAAGCCACAAAACCTGGGTGGGCGTGGCCAACTCAACATCACTCCCAGCCAGCCACGCCTACCCAGATTTTGTGACTTCCGGTGTTTTCTGTGGGAAAGGGGTGAGGAGGGTCGTCTTCAGGGAAGCCACCACTGCAGGTCGTGCTTGTTCCTCAGCTGCGGGGCTGTCCCCCTTTCCATCATACCCTCCTCCCAGATCCCGTTCCCCCCCCCGCCAGCCCTTGTGTTAGCGAGGATGGCTTTGGCCATGGCCAGTGTCATGGGACAGAGAGCAGGTTGTGTGACCGGGGAGGCAGGGAGCCGCAGGAAAGGGGTCAAAGAGCCACATGCGGCTCCAGAGCCACGGGTTGCCGACACCCGGTTTAGGATGTAATTTAAACTATACATTAATCCCTCAAAGGCTTACATGAAAAAGCTGAGCAAATATCAACTTGGCAATTCATAAATACATGCAGATTCCTATTTTAACTCCTATAATACACCAATATTATAATTCAATCAGACATCAAAAACCTAGATTAGTACAACTTCCGATTTTCCTAATATATAATAGCCAATGATGAAAATTAATCTACATACTCACTTTCAATTTGGATGTTGCCAACTTTGGTGTTGCCAATTTAGAATCTTTTCCATTCTGTTTTGATTTTGGTGTTTTCTTCACAGAAGAATCTCTGGCAGGCTAAAAGTAGAATGTTAACAGCCTTATTTTAATAATCAAGAAACTAAACTATTATTTACCACACATTTTGCACTATAATTTTCATAGCCTATGCTATTGTCCATATTTGCTGTAATTAATGAAAATTTACAGCCTGCCACTACTACAAAGGGTTACCTATCAGTTCTTATTGTAATGAAAATGTAAAGTTCACTATTCTAGTGGAGTCTATAGAGTGGTACCTTGGTACTCGTTAATTGGTTCAGAGAGGCTCGACGAAAACTAAACAAATTCTTCCCATAAGAAACAATATAAATAAATTTAATGTGTTCCCAAACCAAAGACAATGCACATTTTTAATACGGTAAGTAAAAAGATAGGGTTGCATATTACTTTACATGAGATATAAACCTAAAAATAAATACTGTACTTGGATTGAATAAAACAAAAACTTCACTTTATTTGTACTAAGACTCCACGTCCTAATGGAATTGTCCTATTCCAGCCCACATGCACGAACTCACAGGGAGTTTTTAAAACTTTAAGACAGATCGCACTTGCACCAACTGCAAAGTTCCCAAGTCCATGCCTGCTCAACCTATGCACAGGGTTGTAAAGTCTGCAGGCAAAGGTACAAGTCCACATACACAGTCTGAAATCCAGACACAATCCACACAATAAAACCAAATCAAGGAGTCCGAAGTCCAAGAAGCAGGTTCGAAATCCAAACATGAAGTCACACGAAGCACAGGTCTGAAGTCATGGAATCATGGAACTGGAGCACATGCACAGCAAAGAAAACAGGCAGCTATTTCCAACATCACGTTGCTCCACGTGTTGGGCTAAATAAGTGTGCAATGGTGTTAACTCATTAGGAAGGACGAGGCTGCCTTTTCACAAGTAGCCCCTCCATTGAGCCTCCCTCCGTTCAGCCCTTTGTATCCTAGGATCTGCTGGAGAAGGTAGTTCCTCCTTATTCCCACTGATCAGGTGCAGCAATCCTTCTCCAGCCTGCACTTCTGTCTGGGTCTCTGAACCATCCAGCTGCAGCTGCATCTCATCTCCAGCCAAGCACCTGACTGACTATTTCGACGGCCCCTCCAAGGTTCCTGGCTTCTCTTCTTCCTCTGACCTGTTCACTCTTTGCACAGAGTGAAGGATCACAGCTGCAGCTGGTCAGCTGGTATGAGAAGGAACTGCCTCCACCAGATCCTAGAACACGTAGGGCTGAACGGAGAGGCACTATGCACAACGTAGGTCAGCAAGGCTACTCGCAAGGAGGTAGCCTCATCCCTCCTAATGAGTTACATTGGCACACAGCTATTTAGCATCTTCCTGGTGCTCCCCTGCACCCTCGTCTTCTGAGGAAGTCATTAGAGGGATGGTGGGAGGAAGTTAAATGGAGCACTGCTTGGAAGGAGACTCCCTCCAACAGAACATTGGGCATTTGCACTTAGGTGTTCTTTCTCTTTTCTGCTTTTTTTCAATTTGCACCACAAGCTCTGGCATACTCTTTGTCATCTTCGCTAAAAACATATCCAATGAGGACTGCTTCTGTCTTTTCAGAGTTTCTTGAAAGTGTGAAATTGTTTGGTCATTGAATAAATTTAGATTTTTTTCTTGTCAGACCCTTGTCTGAATGGTACTTCTATCCTATCCTATTCTATTCTATTCTATTCTATTCTATTCTATTCTATTCTATTCTATTCTATTCTATTCTATTCTATTCTATTCTATTCTATTCTATTCTATTCTGTAACTGGGTAAATCCTCCCTTATCTCATCTGAAGAAATTTCTTTAGCCACCTCTTATTGCTGCTCCTTCTGTAGTTCCTGCAGCTCCTCAGTGCTGAGCTCCTCATGATGTTCTTCCACTGACTCCTCAATATCAGCAGCATCAACTTCCAGACCCATGGATTGGCCCAAATACAACATCCTGCACAATTGTATCCTCTTTACCTGCAGGCTTAGGACCAGTCTCAAACCCTTCTAAGTCTCTCTGAGTCACAGCTTCTGGCCACAAATTCTTCCATGCTGAATTCATTGTCCTTCTTTCCAGGCTTTATCAATAAGATCAAGGCAGTGCAGGATATTGAAATGCTCATTCCAGAATTCTGTGTCAGCCGAATATCAGAGGTGGTCTCAAAGCATCTCTGGAAAAGTGCCTTGATACACAACTTTTTGAAGTTTGAAATGACTTGATCCATGGGCTGGAAGAGAGTACTGTGTTTTCCCGAAAATAAGACCCTGTCTTATATTTTTTTGAACCCTGAAATAAGCGCTTGGCCTTATTGCCATGCGCTCAAAAGCCCAATTGGGCTTATTATCAGGGATGTCTTATTTGGGGGGAAACAGGGTAATAGTGTTGGGGGCAGGATCCTTAGTTATGAAGCTGAACTCTTCCAGTAAGACATCCTCCAATCCTGGAGGGTGGGCAGGTGCACTGTCCATCATTAGGAGAGCTTTCAGAGGCAAATCTTTCTCCAGTAATTGTTTTTTCACTGAGGGACCAAACACTTCATTTATCCACTTGGTGAAAAATTGCCTCGTGACCCAAGCTTTGCTGTTTGCCCTCCACATCACGTGGGAGTTTGTTTTTTATGATGTTATGCTTCTTGAAAACTCATGGGTTTTCCTATGATAGACTAGTAGAGGCTTGATTTTAAGTCCCCTCTAGCATTCCCACACAATACAATAAGCCTGTCCTTCATTGGTTTGTGACCTGGTAATGCCTCTTCCTCTTTTGCGATGTAGGTTCGGCTCGGCATTTCCCCCCCAAAAAAGTTTGGTCTCATCAGTTAAAAACTTGGTGGGGAATAAAACCCTCAGCCTCTACTGTTTTATAATAATTTTTATCTTCTAAGAAAATCAGACTGTTATTTTAAGCTACAGCTCCACTAGTCATGCTGCCTCCAGAAACATTTATGATTATTTAACTCTGCAATAAACTATTAATTGAGCCAAATGCAGGAAAATTTACTTTACGTTCCTTAACTTGAAAGCAAATTCTTTTATAATTTAATCCAAGCACTTCTTTAAACAAATACAATCTGATACAGCTCAGTTGCTATCCTTTTTCAGTTTTCAACTTGTAATAGAAATAGGATGTTGTTTCTCCTATCTAATCCTTTAAAAAAAAACTTGTAAAATAAGAGAAAACACTTTCCTCTTTCTATCTTATGATTCACAAAATATTCTTCCAGTTCAAACTTTTTTTTACCTTTTTAAGTACAGCCAGGTAGAGTTTTGTTTTCCTTCATAGAAAGTCAAGTATATACGGAAAAGATATAATAGCCCATTGTGCCAGCTAAATGGTATCAACATTGACTTCCAGAAGCTTGCTGGAAACTGTTCATAGTACCTTACCATTCAAAAAGCAGTGTAATGTGAGAAGTCATGAAACAGAGAAAAAGCAAATGTATTTTCTGGGGAAAGAGACAAAAAAGCTACTCCTAAATGGGTCTGCTGGTGCATGTAATAGCAGGGAGAAGACAGGAAAATAATGTTCTGCATATGCACTACAGAAACCCAATTTCAGAGTTAGAAGCAACAAGATGCGTAAAACACTAAGACTGTAATGATGCACGCTGCCCATCCAAAATGTTTTGAAAAGCAGAAATAAAAATATTCAGCAGAGGAAACATTAATCTCCTTTGAATCCTTTAAATTCAATTCTGTTATGTATACCTTAAATCTACTTTCATCTCAGAATGAAGCACTTCGAGTAGAAATAACTTACTTTTTTCTGTGGAGTCTTATCTTCCTCCTCCTCCTCTTCATCCTCGTCTTCATCATCACTACAATCAAAATTCAGTTTATGTAAATTCCTAAAGCCTGTTAAGTCTAATAAATTTGATATCACATATTCAATTTTACATTGGAGCAAACAGGGGGTAAGGGGGGGATCTATGACAATTCGCCACAGCCAACTCAACATGGCTAACTCGCCACAGCCATCTCACTAACAGGACAACTTGCTGTGGGACAAGAGTTACACTAATATCAAAGAATTGGTGGAATAGAATCCTTAAAGAAAGGATGCAAAAGGAGAGACAAGACTGAAATGTGAATGGCAAAAATTAAAATAATTTTTATTTATTTTAAATAAATAGAATTGTTAAAATTGTCCTGTGGTGAGCTTTCCCATGGCAAATTGGCCATGGCAAGTTGTCCTGCAAGGAGTTGGGCATGAGTTGGCTGTTGCGAGTTGACTGTGGCAAGTTGTCACATTCCCAAATGGGGATACAGCTGTCTCTTTGTATGTAACACACTAAGAGTAGCAACTTTGATTTCATGGCTTTGCCCATCATCTTTGACTTTTTTGACCCCTCTCCCAACAGATGGTCCTACTGGAACAAGCTGAAGAAAAACAAATCAATAGGAACTAAAGAATGTGGTATTCTAGACTAATGGAAATTTCACAAAAGGCCTAATTGCGTGACTACTTCCTGAAGTGCATTAAAATTTAGACTCTTTGATTAAGTCATACTTCCACCCATTATCTAATCAAAGATAAAATTCAGGCATGTAATAGAAGCATCATTTTTAAAAAAACATAGTGTCTCTAAAATATATACCCAAAATATATTTAACAACTCTAGGAGAAATGTCTTTCGGCTATTATTTCCTGCCCAGGCTATTTATTTAAACACAACAGATTATTGAAATATAACATACTCTTCTTCATCATCGTCATCATCTTCATCATCTTCAAAATCCTTGTCTGCCATCCTTGCTTTTTTCTTGAAAGAACAAATGTAATTTATGAGAAGATACAATCCATCTTCAATACTAATTTATGAATAAAAATAATTAAAAATTATCCAGGATGTCAAATCAGATTACAAAAATGATTAATCTGTTTCTTTCACCTTTCACACTAGAAGCAGTTGAACTATGTATTCAGAAAATTCAGTTTTATTCATAAGGTTGATTTGCAAAAAGTATTTTCTTCTGCAAAGAACTAAATTTGTGGATAAATTTACAGCACAGGCATACAGGTAATCCTCGACTTAACAGTTAATTTGGTGATTATTCGAAGTTACAACAGCACTGAAAAAAGTGACTTATGGCCATTTTTCACACTTAAGACCACTGCAGCATCTCCATGGCCATGCAATTAAAATTCAGACACTTGGTAACTGACTCATGTTTATGACAGTGTCCCGGGATCATGTGATCATCTTTTACAACCCTCTGACAAGCAAAGTCAATCAGGAAGCCAAATTCACTGAACAGCCACATGCAGTGATTAACTTAACAACTGTGGCAAAAAAAGTCATAAAAATGGGGCAAAATTCACTTAACAAATGTCTCAACAACAGAAATTTTGGGTTCAATTGTAGTCCTAAGTCAAGGAATACCTGTATTCCTAAAATCCTGCAGGTCAAAATAATGAATTCCATTAGATGCTTACCAGGGGAACTTTAGCTAATGTCACACCTGCAGGTCTTTTTACCATATTTTGTACTTTATCTTCATCCTCATCTTCAGATTCTGGTTCTTCCTCTAAAGCTGTTAGAGAACACAAGAGTAAACCAAACATTTTCCAACCGCAAAGACAAAAGTTTAATTTACTTTAGCAAGCTGAATGGAAATAATATCCCAAATTAAAACACATAAATGTTCATACCTACAAGGTGTTGTCCACTGACATAAACAGGCCCTGAACCACTTTTCAATCTCAGGATTACTGGAGGTGTAATTTCAAAGCCACCTAATGAAACCTTAAAAGAAAAATAGAAAGTTCTGCTGAAATGAAAAAAAAATGTGACAAGCAGAGACATCATTAACTAGAACTCAAACCAAGCCAGGCTGAAGGAGGTTGCTATTATTTCCAAATAAAGCTAAAGATTGCAATCCAAAAAAGGATCCTTTGCTCAAAGTTAAGATAGATAACTCGGGAAAGAAATGCAAAATGCCTTGAGGGTGCATAGGCCCAAAATACAGCTACCTACTTGGCACCCTAGCCAATTCAGAGAATAACAAATGTGTTTCACAGGCTACCAGTAAGCTTCTTGGTAAAATTCAAGGTGCTAGGGATTATTTACTCCACAAATTTGTTCCTTTGATACAGTTGCATCTTCCCACCCTATATGACCCAGCAGGGACAGATGCTCTAGGGACTCCCCCATCTAATTATCAGAAGGCTGAAATCCAGATAATGATATTCTCAGTATCAGCATCCTTACTTTAGAATATGATCCCTGTTTCCCAGGCTTTTGTTCTTTAGGCTGCATATATTTCCTAACATTTTCATTTTAAACACAAAAACGTACTCAAAAATATTTGTATTGCACTATTCAAACCAAGTACATAAAAAAAAAGTTTTATCACAAACTTAGAGCAAAGCAAGCTTGCCATTAAAGGTCCCTTGGAGTGTTTGTTTCAAATTACAGGGTTGTAAAAAGGGAGGGCTTTTTTTCCCCCAGACAGTTTCAGTTTTTTCTGGCTCTTTCACAGTATTGGCAGAACAGGAAAATGCAGAACAGCAATAATTTAAGCATATGCTGCTGGATTACTCAAATGCCACAATCAAAACTTATGAATTGTTACAATTCATTACAATTGTTTGCCTTTCAATAACAACTAGAACTGAAGGGGATGTAGAGAATCAGTTATCAGCCAATTCAGAGTATGAAGGACCTAATTTTGCTAGACTTTTAGTACCTTAAAATGCAAGCATACCTTTCTGCCCAATTCTCTACATGTTTACAGAAGCCTTCCCAATCATATTTGTGAATTGCAAAGCATATGTTGCTTTGAGCTTGATCTGCATAGTGCCTAAATCTTGAGGATTCAGACTCTATGCTTAAAATCAATATTACAGCACTTTCTCACTTTTTGAGCACTGGTGACAGAGCTTGCCAGATATGTAACTCCGCTATGTACTGGTTCATTAGATAAAAAGAGAAGACCATCAATATTTATTGACATAGGGAAGGACAGGAATCTTTGTTCATGGGCTCTGCTGAAGAAAATAATTTAAAGCTGTAGCTTCTATAGCAGCAATGGAGAACCTTTTCGGCACCGAGTGCCGAAAAGGGAGCGCGCGTGCGCGAGCATGGCACCAAGTGCCAAAAAAGGAGTACTTCGCACGTGCACATGCTCATCAGGGCCGCAACCAGGAAGAGGAGCTGCCCAGGGGGCATATGCGCATTGGATAAGGTACTTTTGATTTCCGGCACATGCATGTCTTCCGGTTACTGCCATACATACACATGCGCTGATCAGGTGGCGCATGCTCACACCAGAAAACGGAAGACCAGCTCTTCCCGTTTCCAGTACTGCTGCACGCACAAAGGCCAGCTGATCATTGCGTGCACATGCGCACCAGAAACCCAGAAGAGGAATGGGTGATGCCGCACATGCCAGGTGACATGGCTCCGCGTGCCATTTTGGGCATGCGTGCCATAGGTTCGCCATCATGGTTCTATAGCTAGTTACGCCTGCTTAAAAACAGCATTTGAGTAATTGTTCTCTTTCCTTACAGGACTTTTTATGACCAAGCATGAATTAAAATCTGTCTTTCTGCTCCTTGCCTAACATCAAGCTACCATTCTGCAAAATATTGGAATCCATTATTTTTAGCAAAATAATGGAGACTTGATCGTAACAAAGTAGCATTTCCAATAAAGTGGAAAGAACTGAAATTATTTCTCAATTATTAACTTTGATGCAGGAGTTGCAGTCTATTTATTTAGTGTATGGCATCTACAGAGGTTACACAATCAGTGATATACAAATGTAAGTTTAAATAATCAGCAAATATATATATGTAGACATATCTGGCATGTGGACAATATATGAAATAAAATATTAAATTAAGATATAATAAAATCACCATAATATATCATCATATAGTCACAATGGGAACCATCTAACTGCTTCTAATGTGTCTGAGATGCGATCATTCTAGATGCCTTGCAATTTCCTGATAATTCTTATATTATCACATTGCAGGCTCTCAGCCATTCTCCATTTAAAGAGCTTTACCTTAGTTCTGGCCTGGCCTGATTCTATTCAGGTGGCTCCATATTTCTAGGGCAACTGCATTCCTGGGAGTGGTTTTGTTGGATCTAGGTGATCTGTTAAGATATGGTTCTTAAAAAATGCCCAATTTAGTCGCTATTCTTTATCTAGATTGTAAAATTGCGGCATGTTATCCCAAGTTGATTTCCTAGACTTTAGCCTGGTGGTGGTATTCCACTTTGGATTATCTGTTGCTGTCACCTGAAATCAGGAGGGGTAATTTTAGAAACAACACGGAGCCATGAGAGTGGTGTGGATTTCAGGGTTTCAGATATTTTCATTGCACCATTAAAATGAAAATCAATCTTATTTGTATGACAATTTCTTCCCCATACAGATATGTACTATTCAACAATAGAATATTCTAATAATTGTGCCACTCTACGCAATGTTTTGTTTGTTCTCCCCAGTCTGGTTCCTGCAATTTTTCTAATCAAATTGTTCCTGGTTTTCAATTTTTCTTCAATTACTTAAGGCATTTTCAAGTTGCAGTCTATGAATTATGGCTTAGCCATCCTGACAAAATTTAAAAGATCTTTCTTTAAAAAAAGGTTAGAATCAGCTCATTAAGAGAAAAGCATACAATGCTTAAGAAGATATTCTCCAGTGGCAAGCTTATCACATATGCGTTCCAAGGAGGATTGGGAGAAAAAAGATTCTAGAGAAATGGGAGATCCAGCTGAAGAAATGAACAAATGAATGACACTTCATGTTGTGTAATTCCTGCCTCACAACCAACAACTCTTGAGAGTGATTAAAGCAAAGCCTTAGTGAAGAATTGGGATCATGGAAGAGATCTCTTTAGTTTCTTAGGAAGATGCTATGCTATGAGAGAATGAAAATAGTAACCATGGTAAAAATTAGGGGAAGGAGTCCCACTAAGGGCTGTGTTCACATTCTCCTTAATAAATAATTTAATAAATTTCCTATCTCGTTACCGAAGGTTGCAACAATAAGCATTGTAATCAAATGTGAACTGTTGGGTCAAAGCATGTGCAAAATTATTTTTAATATGTGTTGAATGTGATCGTCTATTAAGTGAGACCCTTCTCCTATTAAAAGGCCAATTACTTTTAAAAAAATTTATTGAATAACAGCATCAATTCTTAGCAGTTACCAATTAAGTCAAGCCCTGTCAATAGTAATATGCCAATGCAATAAATAAAAGGTTTCTAAGAACAATTTATAGGGATCTAAAAAAAACGTACTCATCTTCACAAGTAAAATCCTTAATAAGCTAGTAGGATAATGAACATAGTATTCCTGTTACAATAGGTACTTTCTATTTTAAAAAAAAAAAATCTTAAATTTTTTGGGCAGACTTTGAATCTTTAATAGATGCAGGCCTGTAATTACTTGTATAACTCTTGGGGTACATTTTAAGACAATCTACTTTGTACTAATATGAAGTTTCCTTCCATTCCCAAATCTTATTTGTCCTCTTGTTTATTGAATAGGAAAAACACAATCATCCAAACTAGGATAACTGGTAAGTGTAGTTTTATATAGTGAATCCAGCTGAGAACGCTAAGGGGAGAACAAATCAGTTGACATAATTCAAGGAAGAAGGTAACTCTATCCAACTTCCTTCTTCTATTGAAGGTATGGACCTATGTGACCTCAGCAGGAAAAATGATTGCAGTAACAAACTGAATCAGATTGTGGGAGTTAAAAGAGTAAGATTAGGAATTTTCTTATAGGATCCACAATTGCTAAAACAAAAATTGGGTATTTTAATTAACTGGTTTCTGTGTTCTACTCGTTGGTCTGTGAACAAAGATTTGATTGAAGTAACTGAAAATATTCATCAAAATGCATTTTTATTATGTAAATTATTTTTATAACTTTACTGAAAAACAATTAAATACATACATGGATACTCAATTTTTGTTACCCCAAATTCCCATAACGGCTTCGAGCAAAGAAAGCAATGTACTTAAAGCAATTTAAAATTCTCAATGTTAAGAATGGAACCACTGCCAAAATTGCAATTTACAATGTTTGTAATTCTTGCTACTCATTTTACTAAACAAGAAACATTCTTACCGTAGGCTGAACCGACATCTTCAAGGATGCCAATGTGACTTTTATCTGGTTGCCTTCATAGTCCAAAGCTTCTGCTTCAACAACATGCAATTCATCTTTAGCACCAACTCCTAAGCTAACCTGTATTATAAAACACAATGTTTGAGATGTTCCTTTACGTCTCAAGTACCTCCTACAACAATCACTAGTAAAAGAAAATGTAGCTTTATTACCTATCCAGAAATAATGAAATGTATCAACTGGGCACATGCTACCCTAACTAGTTTACATATTCAGTAAGTAATTGCTGATTATGCACATTTGAAGGTACTTTGCATGGTGAGCATTTTAAACAACTGCAAAGCATGCCCAAATAGCAGTTATGGTCTTTAAGTGTCAAATAAGTGTTCTGACTCAGAGAAATTTCCAAGAGGAAAAAAAAATAATTAACCTACCGTTCTTAGAGAAAGTTGATGTTCGTTTTCTTCATCGTTCACCTTAAAGTGATAGGGCTTGTCTCCCTTCAGCTCACAGCCTGCAGAAACACATATTGTCACCATTTAATTACTAAACGAAAAAAATTAACTATTTAAATTCAATGATTTCCTTTTTAATTATTAAAAAGGAAAAACAATTCCATTTCAGACCAAAATACAAAAATTCATGTTAATTACACCTATCTATAAACAAAAATATTTTACAGAAGCCTACTGCCATGAACCCAGCTGCCAGAAAAGGGGGGGAGAGAAAGAGTTAATCTTCCACATGGCCAATTTATTTTAGCACAACCAACTGGTTTACAATTTACAAGTAGCAGCAGCAGCAATAAGTGGTTTCTTATTCTGCCTGTAGGCCATAAAAACGACGTTGCCATCTACCGTTTGCAAGAAAGATGCAAACCCTGCTCTACCTACGGAAGCACGTGGCCACCCGTCTTTCTTCCCCTGCGCCCATTTCCCCACGTTTTAAGCCTGGATGGGCGAGAGAGGCCGTTTCTTGCCCTTCCCCAGTCAAAATCGGCTCCTTGGCGATTTTTTCTTTTCTTTTCAGTAGGATCGGGTTTTTTTTGTTTTCAGCGGTACCGATTTCAAAACGACCGTAATCAAGAGGCGGAATATTGATGCCTGAGCAACTTCTCCCTATCTACTCCTTACCACTCCTCTGGTTTTTATTTAAACCGTGATCCGGATTCGCACAAGCTGCTGGGCTAAAAACTGAACTCGGTTAAGAATTCAGGAACCAGCAAACCACGGCTTAGTGTGTCGCATTAACGAACCCAAATGCGCGGTTTGCAAAGAAAAATGGATAAAAAGCCCCAGAGAGAGAGAGGAAAAAAAAGAGCCCCGAGTCGACCACGTGGCGAGGAAAGAAGCGGCAAGTACTTTAAGGGGGAGGAGGATCCAGCCCCAAAATATGCAGCATTTCTCCGGATCCCGCACGCCGTTTTCTCCCGGGCCAAAGCCCCACCAAAACCCCAGCCACGTGCGAAGGCCCAGCGGAGGAGAGCAGCCTTGCCGCCCCTGCAGCGGAAGAGGGCGCGGAGGGGAGACGGCGGAGAAAGAGCCCCATCGATTACCGAAGAGGAAGGTCTGCGGGCGGAGGGAGCCCATGTTATCCATATCGCTGTCCTCCATGCTGCTTGCGCGCTTCGAAAGCACCGGCCTCGGCTGACGAAGATTCGGGAAAGAAGGAAAGGAAATGGGGGAAAAGGGAAAAAAAAAAAGAAAGAAGAATCGAGCACGATGGCGCCAACGACGCAGAGACGGCAGCGACCTCTGGGAAAGAACACGCCTTTTGCCCCACCTCCCTGCTATATGAAGTGGCAAATCTCGCGAGAAGAGGCGAGATCACCCTTTTGGCGACTCGGCGGCCCCGATTTTTTACGCCGGGGCCTTCGCCATGTGATCGGAGTGGCGCACGCGGTTGGAAAACGGGTCGGCCGCGGGGTGCGCAGGCGCTCTTCGGACTGCTGTGCGTTTTAGAATCGGGAATTCGGAGTGGGGGGGCGGGGGGCGGGGCGGGATTCCGAAGCGCGTGCGGTGATTCTTTTTGCGCCTTAACTGAAATTCTTGCATTCGCGGGCTTAATCTCCCCTGTGCAGAAAATTGCCTTGTCTTGTCTCTCTCTGTGCTTTTGGGTCATAAATACATCAATCTCAAAAGTTATTTGCATTTCTGGTCTCGCCTTATTTGTTCCAGGTTCAGGATTTAGGCCACTGCTTTTTAAAAGCCGCCCCGAAGACCCTTTCAGTGGTCCTCAAAACTCAAGATTATTTGAAAGACTGTGTTGAAAATTAATACAATATTCAAATTCCATCAAGCAATAGTGAAAAGCAGTAGTGGCAGTAAATATAATCTATAAAGCAAAATCTGTTTTGGCATCGTCCATAAGAAACACTGTTTTAAACCTGTGAAAGTTATTCTAGATGTGATTGTCACAATCTTACATAAATTTTATTTATTTGATTTTTATCCCATCTTTATAGGTAGTCCTCGATTTAGGACTGTAATGGAGTCTGCCCATCAAAGACATAAATCGCGAGAGTCATAAAACTCCTGATTTTACAAACCTTTTTTGTGATGATTATTTTAAGAGAATGCTTAAAATAATTGGTTGTTAAGCAAACCAGTGGTTTGCTATGGGTGGCAGTTTTGTCGAAAAATAAGCAAATGCTGGTTTTCGGTAAAACCATTGTTAACCACCATCACATGACTGCAGGAATGCAAATGGCCATATGTGCAGCCTGACTGCAAAACATCTAAAGTTTAGTCATGTAACTGAGAGGGTCCAACCATCAGAACTTTGAATCCAGGTTGTAAATAGTCCCCCAGTAGGTCCGCTAAGCAGTTGGTCATAAATTGAGGACTGTATTACTTTATAAGTAACTCAAGAGAGTGAACATACGTAATTGTCCCTCCTATTTTACCTACAACAACAAACCTGTGAAAAAGAGTCCTCCGCTCCTCTGTTCGCAACAAAATACCTTATGCCACCAAACTTGAAATTCTGGGCTTAAAAAACTTAGAACTACGCCGCCTTCAATATGACCTAAGAATAGCTCATAAAATTATCTGCTACAACGTCCTACCTGTCAATGACTGCTTCCACTTCAACCACAACAATACACGAGCACACAATAGATACAAGTGAACCGCTCCAAACTATTGCAGAAAATACAACTTCAGCAGCAGAGTGGTCAATGCCTGGAATGCACTACCTGACTGTGATTTCATCCCCAAACCCCCCCAAATTTTAACCTAAGAATCTACTGTTGACCTCACCCCATTCCTAAGAGGTCTGTAAGGGACATGCATAACAGCACCAGGGTGCTTACCGTCCCTGTCCTAATGTTTCCTCTATTTGTATCTATTTTATGTATCCAATCTATGTTTATGCTTATACCTAATACGTTCTTGACAAATATATATATATATATTTTAAAAAGTGAGTTGGGCTGAGAGAGACTGACTGGCCCAAGTCATTCAGGTTTCATAGCTAAGACCGGACTACAACTCGTAGTCTCCTGGTCTCTAGGCCAGCACTTTAATTACTACACTGAATGCTGAATTAAATGAATTTTAGGCTTTCAGATATCAGATAATTAAAATAAATTTGATGGAGCATTGAAAATATATATTAACGTAGTCCTATGCATCTCCACTTACTATTGAGTTCAAAAGGACTTAGCCTCAAATAAGTGAGTATATAATTGCAGTCTTAAAGGTAGGAAAAAAAGCAAGCAAAAAAGACAATTCTCAACATGCCACTCTGCTGTCATAAATAGTGCTGAATCCAAGCAAATTCCCTGGGTTAAACATGGACCAACCAGAAGGAAATCAGGTTTCACAGACCCTGCAAGCAGTTATTTGTCAGAATTCTCATTTTTACACCATAGCCAGGCAAATAAAAAACTGAAGCCATTTTTTCTTCCTTTTACAAAACGAAAGTATTTATATATTTATATATTCATCTAGCAAAATTAATTTGTCATCATGTTTTTAAGTCATTTCTGCCTCAAAGGAAAGAGAGGGCAAGGCTATAAATCAGTTTAGTTCTAATGTAGCCTGCTTGAGCAAATTGGTTTACAGAGCATATATTAATTTATTTGTATAGCATACAAAGCTGTCTTAAAAAATGTTGCAGCCAACCAGAATTGTCATTATCCTGTGATAAGATGGGTGGTCAATAAATTTTACAAATAAATAAAGCAAAAGTAACTTACCTGTAAGAGTTGTGTATTCAAAATGGAAGCCAGGTCTGACTGAATATTTCCTTATTTCCACCATCTATTTATAATATGATATGTAAACTACTGCTTTAGAACTATTTTTATTTATCTTGTCTTCAGACTGTTATTTTAAGCTGCAGCTCCACCTACTGATGCTGCCTCCAGAAACAACATACAATAAACTATTAATTGAGCCAAAGGCAGGAAAATTTTAATTTAGCCTTTTTAACTGGAAAGCAGATTCTTCAAAATTATTCCAAACATTTCTTTAACCAATGCGATCTGAAACAGCCCAATTGCCATCTTTTCTCACTTTTCAACCTGTAGTAGAAATAGGAAGGTGTTTCTCCTATCTGATCTTTAAAATAAGTCTTTTAAGACCAAATTAGAGAAACACCTTCTTTCTATATTATAATTCACAAAATGTGCTTCCAGTCCAGACTTTTTCTTACCTCTTTAAGTGCAGCCAGGTGCTGTTTTCCTTCACAGAAAGTAAAGTGTGTAGGGAATAGAGAAAACAAATTGCCCACTGTGCCCACTGAATGGTATCAACATTGACATCCAAGAAGTATGTGCTGATCAGTGTTCAGAACAGTGCCTTATTTCTCAATAAACAATATAATGTGAGAAGGTATGAAACAGAGAAAAAGAAAACACATTTTCTGGAAAGAGATGAGACAAATGGCTATTCCTAACTGGGTTCACTGAAATTTTTAGTTTCATCATCATCATCTTCGTCCTTATCTTCTTCATCACTGCACACAAAATAAGTATTTATACTTATATCTAAATAAATAATTTATATAAATTCCTTAAGCCTGTCAAGTCTAACAAATACAGGTAGTCCTCAACTTACAACAGTTTATTTAACGACTGTTCAAAGTTACAAAGGCACTGAAAAAAGTGACATATGAACGTTTTTCCAGTTTCAATCTTTGCAGCATCCCTATGATCATGTGATCAAAATTCAGATGCTTGGAAACTGGTTCATACTTATGACAGTTGCAGCATCCCAAGGTCATGTGATCACTTTGTGCAACCTTCCAACAAGCAAAGTCAATAGGGAAGCCAGATTCACTTAACAACCAGGTTATTAACTTATCAACTGCAGTGATTCACTTAACAACTGTGGCAAAAATGTTGTAAAATGGGGCAAAACTCACTTAACATATTCTTACTTAACAACATAAATTTTGGGCTCAGTTATGGTCATAAATTGAGGACTACCTATATAAAGTATATCCCCCACCTTAGAAAGGGTTCTTGGAAAGAAACAAAATTAAGAGTCATAAATCATTAGGTCTTAGATCTTTTACTGCTTTTCTATTTTAAGGCTTTGTTGAGGTGATGATCTGGATATCATGAAGGGGAAGGCCAGTGCCTAGAATGAGCTCCACTTTCTAGTGCAGGTTGTGGCTGTGAGTCCACCTCGGAATAACTCATGCTATCTGACTTTATATCAGGTTCCAGTCTTTGTTCCAGTCTTTATTCCAGCCTAGAGGAATCTTTTCAAGAAATAGCTAGTAAGAACAAAGGGTTCACGAAGCAGGTTTTCTGCAGCTCCAATTTGGAGGTAATATAGAATCCAGAATGTCATTCCTGGAGCGCAGATATAAAGCCCTCCTTTTGGATGAAGTAGTACAGCAGAAAAGGCCATACTCCAGGAGTGAAATCCAGCAGGTTCTGACAGGTTCTGGAGAATCGGTAGCGGAAATTTTGAGTAGTTCGGAGAACCGGCAAATGCCACCTCTCGCTGGCCCTAGAGTGGGGAGGGAATGGGGATTTTGCAGTATCCTTCCCCTGTCACGCCCACCAAGCCATGCCCACCAAGCCACACCCACAGAACCGGTAGTAGAAAAATTTGGATTTCACCACTGCCATGCTCCTAATGACTTCTCATGAGCCAACTCTTTTGGAGGAGGAGGAGTTGAAAATGACAGCAGCCACCTTGCAAAATCTAAAAGCACAATGTAGAGGAGCATTGGCTCCACTGAAGAACCAATATATCCAGCAACAGTGCCACAGCCCTTTGGTCCCTCATCTCAGGCTGATAGTTTGACTGCAATGAACTGTAGAAGCACTGTGAATATCATACTTCTAGGCTGAGTCCTTGTGGCCCCCTTTTCCAAACCATGTAATGCAATCTGGTGCTCTGTATACAGAAGTTATGAAGAACCTCAGAATCCATAGTGGAGACAGTAAAATGGCCTGAACAGAAAGGGATCTGGAATGGAAGCAGAATGGTCACATTAACGCTTGAAGAACAGCAGCAATATTAGGCCATCCTTGCCCCCCTGAGAGGCTCTTGGATATGAAAGGACTGCAAATTGTAGGAAAAGTATCCCATCCTAGGATGCAAATGAGAGCCTGACAAACATTGTCCATTTTCTCATATGTCAAGTATGTTTTTTTCAAATGAAAAGTGTAATAAAACTTTTGAAATGAAAGTTAAAAAAATAAAGACTGTCTACTTTGATTTTGGCGTGTTACAAATTTGGAAAATACCTAACCCCCCCCCTCTCTCTCTCCCCCCTCCCCCTCCCTCTCTCTCTCTCTCTCACACACACACACAAGAAACAATTCTTTACATATTCATTTATTTAAAATGAACACAGTCTAATCATGCCTGTAATCCCCAGGATCTGCCATGCATTGCTTACCTTCAGTTGCTGTTCCTGAATGCTCTTCCTGGCCCTCCACAGCCTCCCAAAAACGTATCCAAAAGCATGTCCCATTTCCACACAACTTTCGGAGTGTCCAGAGCAGGGGTGAAATGCTCCCGGTTCGGACTGGATCGCCCAATCCGGTAGCGATGGCGGCTTTCTACAACCTCTTCAGCCGAAGAGGTTATAGAAAAAAATGCCTTTAAAAGCCTCTGGCAATCCCAGCTGAGTTGCCTGATCGTCAGAGGCTTCTAAAAGCATTTTTTTCTGCAACCTCTTAAAGTTGTAGAAAAAATGCTTTTAAAAGTTTTTTTTAAAAAAGCCCACCCAGTCACATTCCCCCCCCCACCAAGCCACACCCACAGAACCGGTAGTAACAAATTTTACATTTCACCACTGGTCCAGAGGACATGTGAGGACACACCCCATTGTCATGCGGCCTCCACAGTTTCCAAAACCCATGCGAGAAAATAACGTGCTTTCGAGAATAATTGTTGTTAGGTGTTGGTGAACGTGGCATATCACCCAAAATATGGTGTTTCACCTTTGACACGCATGTCATAGGTTTTTCATTACTGACTTAAAATAAAGGGGGGAAAAGCTGGAGGGAAAAAAAACCCAATGAAACATTCATATATCCACACATTTTATGTCATTTTGTCCTTATTGTAAAGGAGCCCTTTCTCTGACTGAATATTATGGGGCGGGGGGGGGGGTTGTAATCTACCATATCATTAGGGCACCAAGATGCAGAAGACTGGTCTTCAAATCTAGCCTACTGATTTAGAGCACCCTTAAAATATTTTTTTTTCATTTCTATGGAACACATCTATACTTTTGCCATCCCTCCTGTGTTCTACTGAAATTCTGTTGAATTGGGATTACAGCAGGTGGCGCTAGTGAAGCTAGCATGATTTAAATAGCAGCCATACCGCACAGCTTTTAAAACACAAAACACTTCAAATGTACCTTGATGTTTAACTTAAAGCAAGAATATGAGTTGATTGTGAAAAAAAATACTAATTTTTTAAAATAGAAAAACTTTTTAAAAATATATTCCATTGCAACAATAAATACCATTGAAGCAAATACAGATAATTTGACCCAATAGTATAAAGCATGTATTATCTCAAATTCTGTCTTAGAGTTGCTCTCCTAGTCTGCTACTGTCATAGTAGAAATTTAATCATGATTCCTTTTTCTCTTTGAACTTGAAAATTACTGCTGTGGGATAAGAAAAGAGGAAAATAGAATAAGGAATAAAGCATCATGTAACTAGACTACTTTCCTTGGTAAATATAATTTACCTAGAATCTTGCTTGTTTGATTCAAAAAAGAAAGGGGAAAGAATCTTGTACTAGGACAAAGGCTCTTCAAAGACTTTGAATCTCCAAAACCATTGACGTCAAATATTCTATTATTGGGAAATAGAACAGTAAATGACCTTAATCTTAACATATCATATTGCACTGTGTTTTCAGTGATGAGTGGCAAAGATGCATATCAAGTGTTTTTCACCAATTTTTCTCATGATTTTTTTTCAATTCTTTTTGATTTTGTCAAGGTGTGTTAACTTGACATTTTGTAGTAAAAGCACTAATTAAAGTTCTAAAAGAACTTTGTATCTAGACAAACAATTCAGAATCAGCCTTCTGTTCTAAGGATTATTTCCAAGTTGCATAGAAAACACTCTCCTTAAATCCATAAACTAGCAGAAAAATTGAAAAGCACAGATTTGCTATCCAATCTAATCCCATTGGCCACTGTCCTGGCTGGTAGCCAGAGGATAGAGTCATCCTTTCCTATGCAGATATTCTGCCATCTCCACAACTTTCCAGGATCACTAATTGGTGGGGAATCCACTTGCCAATCATACAGTTTCCATGATTGTCAGTGGTTTTGTCAGATGAATAGATAAACATTGGAACATTTACTCCCACTTTCACCTTTCCAAGATACCTGGGCAGGGAGTGGTGGCAGGCGAAATGAGGAAAAAAAGTGAGACCTATTTAGCACTCTTCTGAAAAAGAGTGAGCCCTTATTTAATAACTGTTTACATACCAGCTGACAGGTCTGAGGGAGGGGACTTACACAAGATAGTGCTTTCTCTGTGCCTCTTAATCACTCAGCCCCCTACTATTACTGTTGGTAACTACTATTAGGGCTAACCCTGCTTATCTTGTCTATATGATACACTAGAAGGACAGGATCATGCAAGGCATCTCTGTTTCTAAGGCTACTCCTCTCTTTCCTACTTTGCTACTCTCGTGGTAGAAATGTAAATATTTTTTTTCCTCTTTCTTGTTGAGTTTCAGATCTGCTGTCAGGATATAAGAAAAGGGAAAAACAGAATAGGGAATAATCCTATCAATCCTATATTAAGAAGCTTGGCTAAACTGACATTTTCTTTTAGTTGGGCTACCCTCTTCCTCCTCCTTCTCCCCTCAAAATTAAACTAAATGCTAAACAATTACAGGATAATTTGGGGCATCACACAATTAATTTGAATTAAAAGCAACTGAAAATAACTCTGATCCAGCTAACAGCAGTAATTCCTTCACACCATTCATTTTATTCTAATTATATTTGGGGAGAAGTACTTGTGGGATTTTCTGCCTCCAATTCCAGCATAATTTGGACACCTTGCACCTTGATCTGGGTGGGGCAGAGGTTGGAATATCACTTACTATGATGCTTTGGGTAATTTAACATATTTGGGGGCAGGCCTTGTTTTTCATCTCCCCTCCCTTTCTCCTTTCTTTCCTTCCTTCCTTCCTTCCTCCCTCCCTCCCTCCCTTCCTTTTTCTTTGTAGAAAACAAATCAATTTTTTAAAACTCTCCAACATAAATTTCATAATCTAAACCTGTACTTTCACCAAGATGACATTAAGTATTTAAATTGGCATTACATTAAGCAAAAATATTACTCTGAGTAAAGCATTTATTTTAGAAGAGAATAGTGTCACATTTGTACTGTTATATTGGCTCTTTGGGATAAATCTTGTTTTATCTTTTCTTCTGCATGCAAATAGTTGCCTTTATAAAAAGAAAAATCAAATGCTATAGATAACCATAATCAAGATACCTAAGCAACCTATTATTTTTCGAAATAATAGTACAGTTAATACAAATCCTTCGATCTCCATCATCTCCTTCTCTTTTATATTCAGTCCCATTATTTCAGGCATAGTCATTAGGCTTAAAACAAGATATCTCTCTGCATTTTCTTATTACCGTTCATACATCTTTCAGGGATGCAAATATCTTCTCAGAGAAAAAAAATCATACTTGATCTACAAACCTGAAACGTATAATCAATATGATTTAGTGAGTTATGCGTTTTCACAGGTACCGGTAGTAAAACTGAATATTAATTCAAATAAGCAAGAAATGAAAATTTATTTCCAAAAGGACAGCACATTTCATCTCTAATCAAAATATTGCTTCGTTCCTTTTTCACTCTCGCAAATAAATAACTTCATTGTTGTGAATCAATCAAGTTTTTGTTGTGGGCTTATTTTTTGTTGTTGTTTTTGTAAACCAAAACATTGCCTTCTTTTTCAAACCAGAAATGATAATACTAAATGGCCATTTCATTGTTACTTATTGCTACAACATACCTACGTGCCAAGTTCATTACAGTCTATATTTCTTTAAAAAGGCAGCACCTGCAATGAATAAATAAAGACAGTACTCTTTGCCAGCCTTGTTTCTGTGGTAAAATAGGGATCAGAGTAGCATATTAATGGCAGCATTGACTTTTCTGCTAGCTCAAAGATGGATGGATAGCACTTCAATCACCTGGATGAACTCTGTGAAAGGAGAAACACCAGACACACTCAAAGAAATAGCTAGAGTACCAAGCTGGTACCCTCCAGACATTTTGAGGACAATTCCTATCTTCTATGATCCCACCATGTACCCTATGTCCCACCCACCCCCCATATTCCACCATCAGCAACCTATTAACATAACGCTTCTATAAACTTTTAGAACAAGTGCATAATTTATGCATTCTTAAAAGCCCAGTTCAGTTTGTGTGGTGTTTTTTTTAATGAAACATAAATAAAGAAAAAGTAGCACCACTGTGAAGTATAATCTGCAACATTAATTCCTAGAATGCAATATATAAAGTAATAATGGGATGGATAAAACATGGTGACCTTCCAAGGGTATTATTCCCAGTGCAGCAGAGTTCTTTAAATAAGGACTAAAATCCCAGCTCTGTAATGGAGGCAGAGCTAACAGCATTTGAGCAGTATCTTTCCCAATCCAATATAACTGATTCATTGTCCAATGAAGCCATCAAGAGTACAAAATGATTAATATTACATTTCTACTGCTGTCTTCTTTGAAGAATAGAGCAGAACAACTCTGATTCAAACAGAGGCAATAGAGGAAAAGTGAATGAGAATGGGCCTGCAAAAATAGGCCTCTGACTGAGGTGCTCTAGCTGCATCTGGATATCACCACCACTTAATAAATGGGAACATTTTGTGGAATGCTTCTTTATCCCTAATTTCCCCTGCAGATAGAAAGCTATGGAATTAGTGAAAAAGATCACATGGAAGGGGGGGGGACATAATATCTAGTTTCCTCTTGTGAAGATGATGAGTTTAAGTTGCATGAAGTAATAAACAGTAATAAACAGTCAAAAGAGCCACATAATCGGGAATCAATATTTATGTCAGCCAGTTCTCACTGACAACTACAGACTTATATACGATTACTCAGGAACTAGATTTGCAACCCTTGTTTGAAAAGAAAACTGGCCTACTAATAAATCCACCATCTAGGGGCTTGCTACTAAATCATTTTCTAAAGACTTCCATATCTGCATTGTTTCCCATCTAGATTAGTCACTGGGGCATGGGATCCAATTGGAGCCTGTCAGCAAAATTGCAGAATTTTTTTTCTTAATGGACTGTGAATTAAAGTAATAATAGAGCATAGCTAAATCTCTGGAATAAAGTCTACCACTACAACTTCATCTGCTTGGTCGAGGAAGAATCCTCGCCATCTCTCTCAGGCAAGATTTCCTTTGGGTTTTTTTTTTTTTTTAAAACATTATTTGCGGGACCAAATAATCTATAAAAAGAAATATTTATAACCTTTTCATTAACTCAAACTCATAAATGGCCTTTTTTTCTGAAAGTCCCCAAAAACCAGAGTAGCAATTGAAACCGGAACTTTAATCATAATTCAACTATTAATATTGCATCCTTTGTTAAATGACAGTGAGACGTGCTTTTCTTCACAAAGTAGGTAGAGCAAAAAAAAAATTCCTATTACTTACTGTATTAATTTTTCATTAGAATCCATTGGAAAAAGCGATTTTGCCATTTTCCAATGTATTATAAAGATCCCTCAGTGGTAACACTTAGAGCAAAGCTCAAGCACTGGCTATTGTGGTGTTCATTCATTTTTAATATAGGACCAGATACCTGAAAAAAAGTTCACGGGGTTGCAAGGATCTCTCCGAAGCCTGTTTTTCTTCTTCTGTCTGGCCCACCAGCCATCTCATCAACATGTAATAAAATTGCAAGATTTGGACAGGAGAAGATTAACTGAGCCAAATGAACTGCTGGAGACTCTGTTGAATAGCAATATTGCTGTATATCACTTTATTAGCAAGATGTATGACTGATTGAGGCTACAGTACTGCCAAGCCCGATCTTTTTTTTAAGTCTTCTAAAGAACAGCATTCCTTCAGCTCTCCAAAAACCTGAAGATGGTAAATTCAGGTGAAGGAAACCAAAAACATATCCTCGATTAAAAGATTTTAAGAGAGACATTAAGAAGGAAGGAAGGAAGGAAGGAAGGAAGGAAGGAAGGAAGGAAGGAAGGAAGGAAGGAAGGAAGGAAGGAGAGAGAGAGAGAGAGAGAGAGAGAGAGAGAGAGAGAGAGAGAGAGAGAAAGAAAGAAAGAAAGAAAGAAAGAAAGAAAGAAAGAAAGAAAGAAAGAAAGAAAGAAAGAAAGAAAATCAATGCACCATAAAGTGCTTGCTGTTTTAATGAAGTAAAAGATTATTATTATGGCTGGTCACACAGTCAGCCAGATGTTTAAACTGGATTTGGCACATTTTTATCTACTGTATCTATCGAGTCCTTCCCAAAGTCCTGGGATAGGCAGATGGTGCTGTTTAATGGTATTAAAGTGATCATCACAGGATGTAAGCTGTTCTAAGTAAAGTTGCCTTTTGCAATTGACTGGTGGTGTTTTTGTCAATGCCAGTGGTGTTCAGGTGCACCATTGCACCCAAGGTGCTATTACTATTGATACTTCCGTTGCCTTCTTTTGCCACATCCGTTCTATTTCTATTTGCACACCTTTTCATTTTTCTCCAGTTCTTTCTCCTTCTACTTTCTTCAGATACTGCAGTGTCTGTTATCCAGACTTTATCTTTCTTATTGACAATTGTTAAGCCTAGGGCAATGATGACTAACCTTTTTGCTGTCGTGTACCAAAAGCAGGGGGAGCGCGGGGGGGGTGTCACATGCAGGCGTGCCCACACTCATAATTCAATGCAGCCCACACTCCCCTCGCTTTTGGAACGTGATGGCACAATGGACCCAGTAGGCCCGTTTTTTGCCCTCCCCAGGCTCCAGAGACTTTCTTGGAGCCTGGGGAGGGCGAAATCGGCCTTCCCCACCCCCCCAGAGGTCCTCTGGAGCTGAGCTAGGGCAATGTTCGCGTGCCCACCGATATGGCTCCACGTGCCATCTGTGGCACGCATGCCATAGGTTCGCCATCACGGGCCTAGGGTATTAGATGGCAAATGTTTGTCTATTTGAATTCCAAAGTCCCAGAGCACTTTAGCTTCTTCATATTTCTATTACTTTGTCCCACCAGTTTCTTGTTTGCAGGCAAGTGGTATTTTTTGCAGATATTCCAAGGTGCCATTGTTGCTACTTTGCTATATTGTTGTTTGTAGTCATTCTATGTGATCTTCTTGCAGCAGCTAATCTAGGTGGTCCATTGTTTTTATCAGCTTCTTTGCATTTGCTGCATTACTATTATTACTTATTCACAACAATGGGAAGTCACAGCTGCCACTTCTTTAGCTGTTGTTGGGCTTCATACACAACAAGTTCTTCCCAAGAACTTGGGATGTCATAATGTATTGATGTAATATATGTTCAGATTCAAGCAGGGTTTTTTTTCTGCAATTGACAGATGGAAATTTTGTAAATAGTTTTTTTCTATTCTATTAAAGATTTTTTGATATGGCTATTCTACTATCTCCTGATATAGTCACATCAATTATCCACATGTTCTTATTTTCAACTACAGTTGTATCTGGTGTGTTATGAGCCGAGACTTTATCAATCAGTATTTGGAAATCCTACAGTATTTTAACCTGCTCATTTTCAACTATATGTTCCCACCAATTTTTCATTATGGCTATTATTAAAGTGCTTGACTTCTGCCTGCTTTATGCTTAACCTATATTTTGGTTAATAAGCTGAATTTTTACATTTGCATAGGCATTTATGTTTATTAATTCAGATCCCATCTTTTTCTATCAAAGTCTGATGTGTTATGGAATTGTACTGTGTTTCCACCATGGATCTCAAATGTCTTTTTTTTTCTTGAAGTTCTATCATGTTCAGCCCTGGTACTGAGGGTTTGGATGGCAATTTCTGCCTCCTTGTATATTTTGTTTCTGTTTAATATGTTAATTTATTTGCAGTAAAGAGTTCCCAGTAAGTGAAACAGGATCAATTTGCTCCTGATATACCATATATCTGTGATGGCGAATCTATGGCACACGTGCCCAAAGTGGCACATGGAGCCATGTCACCTGGCATGTGCGGCATCGCCCATTCCTCTTCCGGGTTTCTGGCGCACATGCGATAGCGATGATCAGCTGGCTTTTGTGCGTGCGGCAGTGCTGGAAACCAGAAGAGCTGGTCTTCCATTTTCCAGCATGAGCATGCATGCCAACCAGCTGATTGGCATTTGTACATGCACAGCAATAACCGGAATATTTGCTTGCTGGCACGCATGCACGCACCAGAAACCGGAAGTACCTTATCCAGTGCACGCATGCCCCCTGGGCAGCTCCTCTTCCTGGTCACGGCCCTGACAAGCCTGTCCACGAAGTGCTCCCTTTTCAGCACTCGGTGCTGAAAAGGTTCGCCATCACTGCCATATATGAATTTTTTGTTTGACATTTTTCAGCTTTAGATCCGCTAATCATTGACACCTGCAAATGAGGATAGTGAAACTTGTTTTGATTTGCTCTCTGTCTTCTTTTATCTTTACTCTAGTTTAATTCTACACCATTGTCCAAATTCAGCAAAAAAAAAAAAAAAGTTGCATGAATATTTGTAGATATTTTTATATATACTTCTGATTTGGCCTAACCAAAGAATAATATGTAGTTAAACTTAAGTGTCTTTAAACTGCCATCATGCAGACAGGAGCTGGCCTTTTTTCTCTATTTCTTTTCTTTTTAAACAAAACACTTTGGTTTGTGTGTTTATTTACTCTGGACACGGGCCAGAGTGGAAAAGCATTAACACTTTCCAATTTTGAAAAATTTGGCTTGTATTTTCATTGCTAGGAGCATGCAATTACAGACACTTAGTAAGAATTCAGCCTTTTTATATCATGCCCTGGAGCATAAAATTAAGAGGCCAATGCTGACTTTATGCGGCTTTCAGATGCAGTTGGCTTCAGCATAGATCAACGTGGAGACGGACTGTCGCCTCTCTATTGAATTAAGTCTATATTTTTGACAACTATGGCAGCCGTATCATCCCTTTAATCAGCAACAATCCATTGTGTCTCTTTATGCTAATAAATAAAACATCCCACATTGAATATTGCCCAGTAAGCGTTTGCAAAAAACCTGCAGTCGCCACCTGCCTGCCTGTTTAGCAAGGAGAATAATAGGACGGTAATAAAATAACATCAAATCGCATTGAAGGGTTGTATAGACACTCTCCATAATTATTGCAAAGTGCCAATTGGATATGAATTGAACAACACCGTTTCTTTTTAATCCAGTGGCCCATGCATATTTCACTAACTCGTCTCTAGATGTAAAATGAATTTAACATGATGATGATGGAGGTCAAAATACTCAGTAAATTCTTTAAGAGAGCCTCTGGTGTTCTTGCTCTTGCTGGGCCAAAGTGTTAAATTTCTCTCTGTAGAAATCTAAAGAAGAAATCGCCTAACTTGGGTGGAGGGAAATGGACAGCGTTGAAACCAGCCATTCATTCGAAACGCAGAAGCTCAGATTCCTACGCAAGATCAGCCTGAACAGAGAAGACCTTTCTCACAAGGTGCTTCTGTTGCTACATCCTCCATCTCTCCCAGGCCACTCCTCCTCCTCCTCCTCCTCCTCCTCCTCCTCCTCCTCCTCCTCCTCCTCCTCCTCCTCTTCCGCTTCTCATTCCTTTCCTTGTCCTCCTCTTCTGGCTGGCATGTCACCATCCATCCTATCAATGGGATCCCAGATGTTATTCCTTCAGACCACTTCTGCAGCACAGTTTCCTCCCCCCCATCCATGTTCAATGGGACTATAGATAGTCCTCACTTAGCAACTGTCTAAATTTACGGTGGACCCTGAGAAAAGCTACTTAAAACCCAGATTCGAAGTTCTGAGTCTGCCCACCTGTTTGATCATTGCATTTTGGGTGCTGAGAAACCAGCCCGCATTTACGTTCATGGTCACATGAACACAATTTACATCGTTTTTCCTACCATAGAAACTGGCATTTACTTCTGGTTTCCAGCAAAAACCACCCCATAGAAAACAATGGATTTGCTTAATGACCACAGCTTTCCCTTTGCAACCACTGCACTCATTTAATGACCATTTCATTCATTTAATGACCACCGCATAGAAAGTAAAAACAACAGGATGTAATGACCCATTTTACAACTGTTAGGAGGCTCGATTAGAGTCATAAATCAAGGACTACCTGTATTCAAGGAAACAACAAATGGCTGGAAGTCATTAGTTAAATAGTGCCTGTTAAATTTTCTTCATATAATAAATGTTAGGGGGTTGAAGAATGTCCTAAAACTTCATAAAGGGGTCAATAAGATGAACAGGTTGGGGACCCCGATCTGCAGGATGCCCAGCAGGGTTGCAAATGTGCATGCACACAATAGGTCAGGGCTGCCAAACTCGCAGTGACACATTGTTGTCACGTGATGTATCACAACTTTTTTCCCCAAGTTTGACATCCCTGCAATAGCTGAATGCTTACTCTAGCAACAAAGCAGGAAGTCATCTGG